>NC_052146.1:203822195-204032572 GCF_902713615.1 Scyliorhinus canicula
ATAAAACTCACTACCCCTCTCTTCACCCTGTATTGGTTATCCTCAGTGCCCAAGTAGCAACTGAGTATCCATGACCCTACCTATGCAAAGTGTAGCCATCTGGGGTGCCCACATCCCAATTCCAAAGGGAAAATTGGACAGTACTAGGAAAACAAGCAGGTGCAAGGTTTGCCTGTGGATTGGAACTTGCAGATCCCAGACAGAACTGATACTACAAGCCATTAGCATAGTAATGAGCTATCTCCGGGGACAAAGAGAAACATTTCAGCAATCGGTACCAGGGCAGACTCCCCGGCGCCAGTGGAGACTAAAACAAAGGCAGGCCAACGGTTACCTAGGGCCCGCCCAGTGATCAAGGAACAACCCCTTTATTGGAGAGAATCAATACAAACAATTGGTACATGGTCCAATTAACAGGGGCCAAGTTCAGGGTCCGCCCAGAAGGGCGCAAAACCCTTTGGGGTATAAAGAAGAGTCCCCAAGATCAGAGGGCTCTCTTCCTCTTCTCTCACCTTCACCTTGGCCTTTGCTCTCAGCGACGAGAGGCCCGCCAAGCACCAGCCAAGTAAGTCTAAGGTCAACGCACGCTACGAGATAGGCGCTCCTAGCTACTATTCTATACCAGTTCGAAGCCAGCAATATCAGAACCGGACAACAGCCATTGTTCCTCTGACTGAGTGGGCGCCCGAAGCTAAGTATCGGCTTTTAGTAGAAGTTGTAGTTTAGTGAGTAGAGTTTGTGCATGAGTAATAATTGACTGTGTGTGTAAATAAATGTGCATTGATTTCAAACTTACTAACTGGTGTATCGAGTCTTTGATCAGTATTCGGTTTTGAACCTTGTGGTGGTATCAGGAAGATACCTGGCGACTCTTGAGCAAAGGTAATTAAAACAGAGCAAATTAAGGAAAGCATAACGAGCAACAAAAGAAAAGATCACAAACTCTTGAGTGAATAAGTGAATACATTTCTCCTCACTTTTTCATCTGAGATCATGACGCCCTTCTCCTCGTCACTCCAGACAAGGCAAACAGCCCCTTAACACCCGTCTAAACCTTGGAGAAGAGGAAGGTTGAGTGGAAATTTGATTGTTCAAAATCATGAAGTGTCCGGACAGAGTAGATCGAGAGAAACTGTTCCAATAGACAACCGGACTTAAGGTAATTGGGAAAATAGTGATGTGAGGAAAAGCTGTTTTTAATGTAGCGAGTGTTTAGGAGCTGGAATGTGCAGCCTGAGAGTGTGGTGGAAGCAGGTTCAATCCAGGCTTTTAAGACAAAATTGGATTATTATCTGGAAAGGAAGAATGTGCATGGTTAAGGGGGGTTGGGAAGAGGTAGGGGAATGGCATTAGATGAATTGCTTCTTTGGAGAGCGAGTACAGAATTGACAGGTTGAATGGTCTCCTTCCGTGCTGTAATCCTTTTATGATTCTATGGAACTCTCTAAGCATTAAATCCGTGTCAATGAGATTATCTCCCATTCTTTTAAACTCTGGAGAAGATAGATCTATTCTATTCAGTCTCTCCTCATGGGATGGCCCACTAATCCCAGAAATCAGTCTAATAGACCTGTGTTGCACCCCACCAAGGCAAGTATATCCTCCCTTCGGTGAGGAGATCAAAACTGTACACACATGGGCCTCCTGGCACTCAATTGAAAATTGTGTCATGCTGTTGGTAATATCAGAATAATGAGGAGGCTGGGCAGCACGGTGGCGCAGTGGGTTAGTTCTGCTGCCTCATGGTGCCGAGATCCCAGGTTCGATCCCGGCTCTGGGTCACTGTCCGTGTGGAGTTTGCACATTCTCCCCGTGCTTGTGTGGGTTTCACCCCCACAATCCAAAGATGTGCAGGGTAGATTGATTGGCCATGCTAAATTGCCCCTTTTTTGAAAAAAATGAATTGGGTACTCTAAATTTATTTTAAAAAGGAATAATGAGGAGGCTGTCCCATGCCCAAAATTTTAATCTATGGTCAAAATGGTGGTCAGCGGGCATGGAAAATCATCTCCTTCCCCCCCTGACTCCCAACAACATGCCCAGCATCGCCCGGCAACAACGTCCGCCATTTATCCCATTACCATGGGACATAAAATTGCACTCCAAGTAAATGGGTGATTTCCCCATGCTTGGCCAACATCAGATGGAAAATATCGATCGCATGTTCAGGAACGTTAATTGAAGTAGCAGAGGAGGAAGGAATATTACTTCTACCTGTTGAGACCGTTTGACTTTTCATTTCCAGGACTGTAGGGCACGATCTAATTATTATCTCTGAACAAAAAGAAAATCAGAAGGATTAGAAAATACAAACTAAAATCCCCGAGAGACGTTTGCCAACTAAGGATATCATGTACATCGTGTAAGTTATTTGCTGAGCTTACTAACTGCATAAAAACTGCGGGTAATCCTTTTTTTTTTCTTGGAGAATTAAGTTCTCAACAGCATAAATAAAAGTGCTCTGTCCATATTTCCCTTACATAATCTCTTTAACAGTGGAACTGTGGGGAAGGTTGACATTTTTCCAGATGCCTATAAAAGAGGAATAATTTTGTTAATGCTTTATGAATTCTTCTATTCACGTAAAAGGTTACATCTGCGCTGTAGCTCCCATTAACCACCTTGTGTTGAAAAGGGTTACAGTAATTTTATTAAATTACAATACAGATGCCATGAATCATATTGAATGAGGTCAGGCGGCAGAATTTATTCTCCTATGAGGTAGTCAATAATAAGAAATTAAACACAGCTGCCTCCTTTAAGGTTTCACATATTTTAATTATAAATCATGTTTTTGTTCATACAGAAAATTAATAGCACAAAGAACCTGATTTTGGCATCACCAATCAACAGATTAAGGCTCCAGTAGTTTGAAAGATCTGGGTTAAAGCTTAACATTTGGCTCAGATGCTCAAACTCGAACTTTCCTTTGTTGGAAATTACCTTCGGGATGACATCATAGGCTGCACACATGGCCTGAACAGTCAGGCCGGAATGATGTCATTCATCATGGAAAGGGAGGAAAACAACATTGTGATCAGTCAGCATCACCTCCCCTCTCCCACGCTTCACCCCCCCCCCCCCCCCCCCCCCCCCCCTCCGATGGGCAACTCAGGTTGCATTGAAAAGTGCAGAACTTCACACATCTATAGAATGCGCAGTTAAAGAAAAGAAAGACTCACATTTATAACATGCTTTTCACCAACATTGGATGTCTCCAAGTGCTTAGCCAATGACAAACTTCTGAAGTACAAGGCTGAATTTTCCAACCCTTCCCTCTGGGGAGATCTTCTGGTCCAGCTAATGATGCCCCCACCAACCCCCACATCAGGGTCACTGTTGGCGGAGGACATCGGCAGGACCGGAAGATACTGCCAGCAACCAATGGCGGGTCACTTCCGCCGCTGGGGGGGGTGGAAAGCGTTGTTAGAGGATCTCACCCATTGTCACTGTTGCAATGTAGAAAGTGTGATCTTAAGCACAGCAAACTCCCACATACATCAATGTGCTAATGATCAGATAGTCAGTGTTTTGAGATGTTGATTGAGGGATAAATATTGGCCAGGACACTTGGGGACAACTCTTTTGCTCTTCCTTGAAATAGTGCCATGCAATCTTATCACCCGAGCAGGCGAATGATTAAACTCCTTCAGTACTGCACTGGACCATCAGCCTTTACCTGTGTACTGGTGGCAGCATTGAATTACAATACCTAGGAGAGCCAACTAATACATTGCTGCTTGAAAGCAAATCAGTTTGTGAGGAAGATAAGGCCAGAGCAATCGAAGAAGAACCTTGGTGTTCGAAAGAAACGTGCTTTAAAGCGAAGAAAACGAAACGTGATAATTGTACCACAGTCGATACGCATGAGATGAAGAGACATTTCTTCACTCAAAGAGTTGTGAATGTTTGGAATTCTCTATCCCAGAGGGATTGTGGATGCTCTATCATTAAATATATTTCAGACTGGAATAGAGAGGTTTCCCGTCTCTCAGGGAATTAAGGGATATAGGGAGCGGGGGGAGAAATGTAGTGGGAGCCCTGGATCAGCTACGATCATTTTGAATGGTGGAGCAAGCTCAGTGGGCCACACTCCTGCTCTTACTTCTTGTGTTTTTATGATAATATTATAAATAGATGTTTGCCATTTAGAATTAAAATCAGGGAGCACCCATTCCACACAAAGCATAATAGAAATTTAACGTTCAGTCTACAAAAGGCTGTCAGCGCCGGCTCTAGGGTTGCTGGCGCCCCGGGCAAGCTGAACCTCGGCGCCCTTGGGGGGGGCGGGGCCGAGGGGGGGGGGGGCGAGGGGGGGGGGGGCGAGGGGGGGGGGGCCGAGGGGGGGGGGGCGAGGGGGGGGGGGCGAGGGGGGGGGGGCGAGGGGGGGGCCGAGGCCGAGGGGGGGGGCGAGGCCGAGGGGGGGGCGAGGCCGAGGGGGGGGCGGGGCCGAGGAGGGGCGGGGGGGCGGACCCGCGGGGGGGGGGGCGCGGACCCGAGGGGGGGGCGGGGGGGCGGACCCGAGGGGGGGCGGACACGCGGGGGGCGGACCCGAAGGGGGGGCGGACCCGAGGGGGGGCATGGGGGGACTGAGCGGGGGGGCGGACCGAGCCGGGGGGCCGCCCTGGGGGCGGGCGGCCACCGCGCATGCGCTGGTTGGCACCGGCCCAACTGCGCATGCGCGGGACCCGAGTCTCTGGCGCCCCCGAGCACATGGCGCCCCGGGCGACTGCCCGAGTTGCCGGTGCCTTGAGCCGGCCCTGAAGGCTGTGGATGCTGGGACAATTGATACTTTCGAGACTATGGGCAGGATCTACCAGAAATGTTTCTATGTGTCATTTCAGGCGGGTTTCCTGGGAGTTTTTCCCTTGGCCCTGTCGCCGGGTTCCCCACTGCTATCTAACCACACTTAGTCAATTTAGTGGACCTGGGGAGTTTCTCACCGGACTAGCCCACAATGAATAATAATAATCTTTATTAGTGTCACAAATAGGCTTCAATGCAATAAAGTTACTGTGAAACTTTAGGGTGCGAATTAACCAAATGGGAACAAAGTTCCACTGAGCACATTTAGCCACGTGTTTCCAAACGCTCTCAGTGCCAAGGAACATCCCGCTATTTAGAGTAGCCCAATTAGATAGCGGGCCTCAGTGGGGAATGCACGGCTGAGGCCGCACATAGCCCCATTTTCTGCACTGAGGAGCTCCGCTCGTTGGAATTCCTCAATGTAGCGAGAGATTGGGATGCCATTTTTCCTTCCTGTTAATGGGATGGACATTGGCCTTAATTGGTGATGATTGGTTTCTTGCCATGTCACGGCAGGATCTGGATCTCGCCAACGGGAGCGTGCTGGTTAGATTGAAAATCGGTTGCTACCCGGCGCGGTTCCCGATTTTGGCCTCTCCAGCGATCTCACCGGCTCATGCGGATTCTCGCCCAGTGCGACGTGGCCGTTGGATCACATCCTAAGACTGACAGATTGTTCTTACTTGTCAAGGTCGATAGAGTTAAGATACGGATCTGCCATAATCAGTGGTGAAGACTTGAGGTAATAAGTAGTCCTCCTGTAATTCCACATCTATGTAACAGAGTTGATGGGCCAAATGGCTTCCCCTGTAATGTAATGTGTGTACAACTTGTCAACAAGATTGAATAAAGTAAAGATTTAAGAATTGGATCAGATAAAGATTCAAGATGCTTGGATATAGGGCGCGATTTAATGGAAAGATTTCTCAGTATGGAACTGGAGGAATTGTCACGAGCTTCCTGATGCTATAAAAAGTTAATTGGTACCCTTAACAAGGCCCCATGGGCTTCACGCCATAAATGATGGTCCCACCGGCTGATTCGCCGGAACTGTCCCCTGCGCTAACAAGGCAGAGCAGCACTTAAACCACTTCTGCACAGCCAACCACACACAACTCGCAGTCATGCCTCCGAGAAGACCAGCCCCACAATTCGGGGATGCCAACCTGGGCAAATTATTGGACGCGAGGATGAGGGCCTGTCGGAACCTTGCCGCTGCTGCCAGTCCTCCATTCTCCAGCTGGTCCTGCGGGCCCATCCCAGGCTCATTCTGAATGCCTCCTCGTCCTCATCCTGCTCCTTGGAGGTGGACACACGTTCCTCCCCCTCCACCTCCAGCAGGTCGGCCTCGCTGCTGTGCCAGGCTGTGGAGGACAAAGCAGACCACCACATAGCAGGCAACCTTTGGGGAGGTGTACTGCAGTGCACCATTAGAGCGGTGGAGGCAATCAGCACAACACGGCTATTAAATCACAGCCAAAATAACGTTTGAAGAATTGAATGAACGTGGAATTGATAAAAGGGGAGCTGCCGGAAAGATTTTGATATGTGAATTAGCTTAGAAGCAAGATAGACAGATATTTACTTCAATTAAGTGGGAAATAACAGATTATAGAATTTTAGGTGTTAAAACTGTAGATGAGATAGAATCCCTATGGTACAGAAGGAAGCAATTTAGCAAATCAAGTATGCACCGACCATCCGAAAGAGCACTCTAACTATCCCCGTAACGTCCACCTAAACCTTCGGACACGAAGAGGCAATTTAGCATGGCCAATCCACCTAACCTTCACACACAGACAGAATGGACAAACTCCACACAGACAGTAGCCCAGGGCTGGAATCGAACCTGGAGACTTGAGAATACAGTTCACACATATATGCTAACAGTCGTTTAGATAGGAGAAGATCAAAAGGGAAATATGGTACATCAGTAGCTGGGTGGCTCTGTGGTGACGAGAGAGGTGGAGAGGAGAAAGAAGAGAAGCTGCTGGTAAAAAGTTATGATCATAGGGAAGAGGAACTCTCCCAGAATGCATAATTCAATGTTAGAAGCTGCTGATTTGAAGACCTCAGAGAAAAAGCATGTTGAACGAAAGAAAGGCTGTCTAAAGTTAAATGTAAGTTGTGGGTAGTAACTATTTGCTAGATTTAGCTCATAGAGTTACACTATATGGGATACTGTTTTGGAACAAGGGGCATTTCTCAGATGGGAACGGGGTTAATTCCAAAGTATAGAGTATGTGTAGCCATCATTGTAGTTAAGTGTACCTTTGTTGTGTATTGCGGCTTTTCTTGCTGCGTGTTTTACTTATTAATAAACATGGGGGCAATACAGTAGGACGGTGGTTAGTACAGTAGCTTCACAGCTCCAGGGTCCCAGGTTTGATTTCCAGCTTGGGTCACTGTCTTTGTGGAGTCTGCACATTCTCCCCGTGTCTGGGTGGGTATCCTCTGGGGATCTGGTTTCCTCCCAAAGTCCAAAGATGTGCAGGTTAGGTGGACTGGCCATGCTAAATAGCCCTTAGTGTCCAAAAAGTTTAGATGGGGTTACTGGGTTATGGGGATAGAGTGGAGGTGTGGGCATAGCTAGGGTGCTCTTTTCCAAAGGCCGGTGCAGACTTGATGGGCCGAATGACCTCCTTCTGCACTGTAAATTCTATGATTCTTTTATTTGAATGGTTACAACCAGACTGGACCTCACTAGTTTACCTATTTTTCCTCAGTTTATACCAAATTGAAAAAATACACTCTTAAGAATCGATGTTCCAAGTTACCCTTCTGGGTTTTGGGATATCTTTGAATCTAACATCAGCTGAGGTCCGAACAAACTCTATGGCCAATATTTCTTCATGGTAGCTTCCTTGTTGTTCAAGTATGTCTAAGCTGTATCGTCCCACCTTGTGATTACCAATAATGGGAGAGAGAATGGAAAGAGGAATATATTTGTCGCTTGGGCATCCCCAATAGGCCCACCAACATCTAAATGGGGTTTCTGCCATTCTTTCATCAAAGCTGCTCGGGAGACGCCCTCCCACCGCTGTCCCCCAGCAGAGGGAATGTATGGCACTTGCGCAGTCAACATTCTTCAGAACAATGAGCTCAGGAATGTGCAAGATAAAAAAATATTGATATATATTAGTTCACTGGAGAAGTGGGAGAAATAACTTATGGCCCTGAGTTAACCAGCCCTCGACAGTGATAAGACGCATAACCTTTTACAAAGTCACTAGTTTAGCCAGAGTAATATATTAAAGGCAGGAACTTTGCTTTGCGTAAGCATTAGTGTCACATATAAAATAGCACTGTACAAACAGAAAAAGGATGTAGATAAGAAAACTATGCCGTTGACACGTGCTACTGTTTCCTTGAAGAGGTAGGCGCTTTTGAAACACCCTAGGTCAAATTAACCCCAGACGTCTGGTTTAATTTCCAAATGTAACCTAAACATTGCTGGGGATTCCAACCATCAAACATTGAACATATTTGTGTCAAATTTATTTCTGTATTTTACTGATATTTTGCATTCATTAATACCCTCGCTACAATAATGGGGAGAAGAATTTCAGCTAAATGCAGCAAATGGTCTGTCGCTAACATTAAAAACTGCAATTCATTGTCCTCTGATGTGAATCACCCGAGATTTTATTTGATCTCAAACTCAGCCATTATCCAGACAGGCATTACGCTAACCTGTAAGGCTGAAAGAATGTTGAATCAAGGAGGGAAGAGAGTCATCCAACACTGTAGAGGAATGGGGAATCTTCCCACAAAATGTAATCCAATCTCCCACCAGGGAGCTGAGTGGAATATGGGTTTTGGTTAGTTGACCACCAGCTTGAGTCATCCCGTATTTACCTATTTGGTGGGACATTTTTGCTACTCAGTTCTAAATGTCACCAGTTTACTCATGCAGTTTTGTTTAGAGTGGGAATCCGACCAAGTTAGCAATCAGTCAGATTGTCCATTATGATTCAAACATTCCGCTGGTGTAGAATTTAGGTACACTCAGAGGAGGTTTCTAAACTGCACAGCCCACAAGGGAGAATGAAGTGTTGTATTCTGAGAACCAAGACTCACTAAGCACAATATAAAACTGGACCTGGTAAATACTGTGACTAAAAAAAGCAGGTCAGAGGCTGGGCATTCAATGCTGAGGGACTCATCTCCTGATTCTTCAAGACCTATTCAACACCTACAATGCACAAGGCACTTGACTGGATGTGTGAAGCACCAATTAAACCCCACGGGTACAATTCTCCAGAAAGATTTTGAAGTGTGGTAGCGAGTGGGAACTGCCACGAGCTTCCCGGCAGCTGCAGCAAGTGCCACCTGGGACAAAGTGACAGCGGCCATCAGGTCGGGAAGTGTGACCAGGAGGACTGGCCTCCAGTGCTGCAAGAAGGTCAATGCGCCCCCATGTGAGCATCCCTCCCAAACCTCCATGTGCCACCCCCAGCCCTCCCTTCAACCCCTCCCTTCATCCACCTCTCTCTTCAACCCCCCAACCCTTCCTTCACTAGTCCCCTCCACCAGCCCCCGCCCCTGCCCGTGAACCATGCGTGTGACTAATGATGATGCCCTCTCTGTGTCTCCACAGGAGAAGCTCTGCCACAATCGCCAGGTGAAGGCCCAGACTGGCGGAGACGTGCCGGACATAAGAATCCTCATGACCTTCGAGGAACAGGTCCTGGCGCTGACGGGGGTGGCCAAGGACAGAGCGGTCACCAATGCGGAGTTGGGACTAGCCACAGAGGTGAGTATCTACCGGGCCCCACACGGAGGACCTATCAACTGTGAGTTATTATTGCCATATAGACAGATCCATATCTCCCACTGAACACACAGCTATTCTCCCGCAGGTCCTCCAGCCAACGGCGCCGGCCCATCCCGGTTGGCCCCCAGACCCTGTACCTATGATGTTACCTGGAGCAGGCTCTGATCCACCCCGTTGTACTCACCCACCCTACAGCCATGGACATGACCCCGGTGATGGGGCTTATCGCCTGAGTGTTCGGATGTTGCCTGCTGCGTGTGTGGTGTTGCCTCCCACAGTGTTCAGGCACAGTGTGCAGGCATCAAGGTCTGATTGGGATGCTAGGCAATGACATGCTGCATCACCCACCCACGGGAATCCACCTGGGTTGCGTGATGCCATTTAACTACAATTGCCAATTCAGCAATAGCCTTCAGCCGCACGGCCAGAGGCCCCAGCAGTCGGTGGGGGTTATGGGTAGTCGGTGGGGTACACGGGCAGGGACAAGGGTTGCCCCTGGAACAGGTACCATGGTTCAGGGGTTGGCATGGCGGAGCGGTGCGTGGTTGTCCCCCCCCCAGTGGCCACCTTCCCTCTCCCCCTAATACCAACCCCTTCTGCCATGGTGGCCCAGCCCATCCGAGGATGCCCCTCATGGTGCATACTCGATGGGCCAAATGGCCTCTTTCTACACTGTAAATTCTATGATTCTCTGATTCTATAAACAGGACATAGTATTAAAAGTAATTGACAGACTGTTATGGGGAGTTGAGGAGAAAATGTTTCACCCAGAGCGGACTCACTGCCTGGAAGGGTGGTAGGGGCCGAAACCCTCATTGGGGATAAGGAAGACCTGGGAGGAGGTTGGGGGGGGGGGGGGGGGGGGGGGGCGAAGTGGGCAAGTGGGGTCACGGAAGAGAGTCCAGAGGAGAAGGCTGGTCCAGAGGCCACCAGACCTTAAGGGAGCTTGACTTCTGACGGGGGCTTCTGTTGGAGGCGTAACCACTCCCCTATGTTGCCAAGATTTAAATCTATTGATTTTCAGGTTTCCCCGACACCAGGTAAATCCTCCCACCTGCCTCCCACCTTGAGGCTGGGTGAGAAACGGCTCTTAAGTGGCCAATGAGGACCTCAACTGGGGCAAGGATGGGCATCCTGTTCGAGATCTTGCCCACCCAGGTGTAAAATTGCTGTGTGGTTGGGGTGGGTGGGAATCTGGAGGGAATACTTTTCCTTAAAGTTTACACTCCACTCCCCCCCACCCCCAACCCCTCCTAAAATATGCCAGCTGGGGAGCATGAAATTCTATCCTATGTTTTGTGCATTTAAATTGAGACTATTGGGAGAAACCTGCTGACTTTGGTCTGCTGTAATAATAGGCTACCTTACCTTCACCTGACCAGATCAAAGGTGCTGGAGCATGTTGGGCCGGGGGATTGGGGGGGGGGGGGGGGATGTTGAGGGCAGATGTAAAGGTTTGGAATGGTGGAAGCTGGAGTTTTTTTGGATTGTTTTTCTGTACCTTGGGAGAGCACTGTTCTCCCTCCGACCTCTGAAAATGAAATTAAAATGTATCGTTTGGGCTTTCTTGTGGCTGACCTGCATACTGATAAGGCCAGCAAGGCAAGTCTTAACCGTAGCATCTTTCAGCTGACGGAAGGCTTCAAAATTTTATGTCCTTCCATCCCCCTCACCCATAAGATGTAGGAGCAGAAGTAAGCAATTGGGCCCATCGAGTCAGCTCCAGCATTCAGTGTGACCATGACTGATCTGATATGATAATCCTCAACTCTACTTTCCCGCCTTATCCCCATAACCCTTGATTCCCTCACTGATTAAATCTCTGTCTACCTCAGCCTTGAACATACTTTTTTTTTTATAAAGGTTTTTATTGTTTTTTTTTGAGCAAGGTATAATTACCGTTATGTACACAGAATAAGAAACACATATAGAACATAGAACATAGAACAGTACAGCACAGAACAGGCCCTTCGGCCCTCAATGTTGTGCCGAGCCATGATCACCCTACTCAACCCACGTATCCACCCTATACCCGTAACCCAACAACCCCCCCTTAACCTTACTTTTATTAGGACACTACGGGCAATTTAGCATGGCCAATCCACCTAACCCGCACATCTTTGGACTGTGGGAGGAAACCGGAGCACCCGGAGGAAACCCACGCACACAGGGGGAGGACGTGCAGACTCCACACAGACAGTGACCCAGCCGGGAATCGAACCTGGGACCCTGGAGCTGTGAAGCATTTATGCTAACCACCATGCTACCCTGCTGCCTATATACACACATTTAGAGGAGAAGGGCACACCCCAACATAAAAAAAAATACAATAACATATGAAATGGAATAACTGGTGGGGTATTGTGCACCAGCCCGACAGCGGCATCTCTGTACATCTGGCAAAATTACCCACCCCACATAAGTAGGCAACTGCCTGTGGGAGGAGGGGGGGGGGGGGGGGGGGACTGGGGGGGGGGGGGGGGGGGCAAGCACACCTTTGGGTGCCAGGGAGAAAATCACAGTGTGCAATATTTGGCTGTGCTGTGTGCTGCTGTTACCCGCCCTTCCCGGGTCTCGCTGCCGTCCCACGCTCGACCCAGCTTCTGCCGCTCCTCCCGTCCTCCGTCTCCAGTTTCCTCGTTCCCTGCTCCTGGAGATGTCATGCACGTTTTGGCATCCCGTGTCCTCCCTCCGGCTCCCGCTTGCCTGCCCCTCCCCTCCACGGTTCGCCTCCCTCTCCCCAGGTTTAGCTGTCTCACCCCCCCTCCCCCCACCCCCCGTGGTTCGCCCCTCCTTCCTCAGGTTTAGCCGTTCCCCGCCCCCTCCCTCCCAGTCCATCTCTCCCCTCCATGCCCCGGCTACCTTCCCCCAACTCCCGACCATTTTCCCCTGATTCTTGGCCACCCGGCTATTCTTCCTCTTGTTCGTTGGCCACAAACAGGTCCCGGAACAGTTGCATGAATGGCTCCCACGTTCTGTGGAAGCCGTCGTCTGACCCTCGGTGCCGAATTTGATTTTCTCCATTTGGAGAGATTCCGAGAGGTCGGACAGCCAGTCTGCAGCTCTGGGTGGTGCTGCTGACCACCAGCCAAACAGGATTCTACGGCGGGAGGCAAAGGCAAGGGCGTCCGCCCTCCTCCCCAGGAATAGATCTGGCTGGTCTGAAACCTCGAAGACCGCCACTATCGGGCATGGCTCCACCCTCACCCCCACCACTTTGGACATAGCCTCGAAGAAGGCTGTCCAGTACTCCACAAGTCTGGGGCAAGACCAGAACATGTGGGCGTGGTTGGCTCTTTGGCACCGTTCACATCTGTCCTCCACTTCCGGGAAGAACCTACTCATACGGGTTCTTGTTAAGTGGGCTCTATGTACCACTTTTATTTGCGTCAGGCTGAGCCTTGCGCACGTGGCGGTGGAGTTGACCCTATGCAGTGCCTCGCTCCAGAGTCCCCACCCTATCTCAATCCCCAGGTCCTCCTCCCATTTCTTTCTTGTTGTGTCCAGTATGGTGTTGGCCCTTTCTACCAGTCGGTCATACATGTCGCTGCAGTTCCCTTTATCTAGGATGCTTGCGTCCAGTAGGTCTTCCAGTAGTGTCTGTCGTGGCGGTTGTGGGTACGTCCTTGTCAGCCTTGAACATACTTAACAACCCAGACTCTACAGCCCCCTGTCAGGCAATGTCAGTCAGTATCTGAGAGGGAATCTATTCGCCAGTATCTTGTCATATTTATAATGTCAGTGCAGAGCGAGTGTTCAACCTCTGCTGCCCTAATGTTAGTAATGTAAATCCAATCTCAGTCCCAGTCTACTTATTACTCACTACTTATTGGCATGGTCCCGGTGGGCCGAATGGCCTTTTTCCATGTTGGGAATTTTTATGATGCTATCACATGGTCTAATTTCGAACCTCATTGCAAAAGTAGAAGATTTGGGCCCTCAATAGCTCGAGACCGAGTCAGCATTCTCTGCATGGATACGAGAAATGTTACTCCAGGGTGACATGGTGGCACACTGGTTAGCACTGCTGCCTCTCAGCACCAGGGATCCGGGTTCAGTTCCAGTCTTGGGTGTGGAGTTTGTACATTCTCCCCATGTCTACGTGGGTTTCCTCCGGGTGCTCCAATTTCCTCCCACAGTCGAAAGATGTGCCGGTTAGGTGGATTGAACATGATAATTTGTCCCTTAATGTCCAAAGATGCACTGTTTAGGATGGTTGAATGTGCTAAATTGCCCCTTGGTGTCCAAAGATGTGCAGGTTTGGTGGGTGTAGGAGAGTCTCGTATACACTTCAAAACACAGTAGAATTTAAGTTACACTTCTCGGATGCAAAATAAAAATCTTTTATTGTGTCTATTGATTACAATTGAGAGACTAAGATCTTCTTGTGGTTACAAATCAAATGTTCCCAAAAAGCCCTTGCCAGCAAAAGGCTTTCAGAGAAATAATTGGCTTAATGGTTTACAATAGATTTAATTTTCAAAAATACAGTAACGGTTCTTTGCTTAAACAAAACAGCTTGTGCGACCTTCAAGAGTTGGAGTGGGAAAATGAAAATACAAAAAAAAGATAGCGAGTAGTTAGATCAAAGGTATAGTGATCATGGTTGAAAAATGGCTTCCCAAACCTCTTATGTTTAAGGAGAATGTTATCAGCCTGACTCCATCTGTCCCTACCCCTGCAATGTGCTGATTGGCTTGGATGGGTTTCAAATACATTTGGTTGGATGGTTAGTTGTCAATCATCAATGTGCAACATATATTCGGATATGTTGCATTTGTAGATTTTTGTGTGTGTTGGAATGTGATATATCCTCTTAATCAATTCTCGTTTTCGCTGGTTTATTGCTGACTGTGCTTTTTATCTGAATTCTGAACAATGGTGTGTTCATGTAGTCATGGCGACCTTGGGCATGGCTGCATAGCTTTTGCTATTAAAACAATGGTTATTTTATGATATCAGTAAAATGTTGCATAAGCTCTAGCTAGTTTTATGAATGTTTCAGATTCTGTGCTTTACCACTGCAAATTCTGCAAGCTGTGTGTATTTGCAATCTAAGTTATGCTTGAAGTTATATGATGGAATCCATTTTAAAATGGATTTTAAACTGAGCTTTCATATTTACATTAAAATGGCTAAATCAATGACCCTTTTACCTATCAGAAATAGCCAGTTCCCTTCAATGGGGTTATGGGCTTACGCGGATAGAGCGGGGGAGTGGGCCTAGGTAGGATGTGCTTTCAGAGAATCAGTGCAGACTCGATGGGCCTAATGGCCTCCTTTTGCACTGTAGGATTTCCATGGTTGTATTCTATTCCATGGAGATGTCAAAATGTATGGAAGTCAGGTCTGCAAACAGTTTAAAAATGAGACTTTACTTTCTCAGCCAGTCCCTGAGTTTGAAATTCCTCCAAGTCCCCTGTGGTTTCAAAACCATGGTGGTGGCTGAGAGGTGGTGTAGATGGCGGAGGAGAGAGGAGGGAGTGGGGGGAAGATTACAGATAGTACTGTCAAAGAAGTGTCCGCAAGATCAATTTGCACTGAAATCTTACGTCACAAATCATCCAGTATTCACAGCATCCAGGAAAATTGGTTTATTTTCTTCTGCTGTGCTCAAAATTATCACCCTTTTAAAGATCCATAAATAAGTCTATCTATTTATTTCTGCCTGAGTACTGTTATCCTTTCAGCCTGATTTATTTAAGTAACTAGTGTTTTATGGCGAGGCCGATTATCTTTTTGTAAAACAAAGATGTTCGCTAAGTTTGATTAATGATATTTTTTAAACCTGTACTGGATGTGCAATCATGAAGATGACGGGATCATTAATAATCTTTATTATTTCCAGAAAAGTTACACATCACTCTTACAAAATCATTATCTGTCTTGATAAAGGAAAATGGATTTTAAAAAGTACATATACCATTTACTTATTTATAATTCATAAGGGTCCTGACAATTGTTCTGGACCATTTTTGACGCAGAGCAGAAATGTCTCTGCAACCTTCAGACAATTCATCAATCCTTATTTCCACTTGACTAAATCTGCAATTTTCCATTTTACACAATTGTTTTGAGCGCACTCCGACGCGTTCTGGATCTGCTCTACAACTGATCAAGCAGGCCCATCTATCATCAGAAGATAGCACTTTGTGACCAGATTAGCGAGCAACAGCATCCAAGAGAGAGAAAAAATAGCCTCTTTTTTTAACCTTTTTGCATAGAGCCTATTGCTTTTTAATTGGAATGTAGACATAAAGTTCCTGCACTGGAATGGATTGGAGGGAGCTTCATCATCTGTTACAGCTCCTGTGCCTTCCTGATGTCCTGCCATCATTGCATTACTGTATCTCTTTTCTTACACTTTGAAGTTATCCAACCTCATCCAACTCCTTCATTGGCTTTCCAAGGGATAGCATTGAGTGAGCCAGGATAGCTTTGAGCACGCATGGATAGCTTTGAGCATGCAGAGATAGGTTTGATCATGCCGGGATAGGTTTGATCATGCCGGGATAGCTTTGATCATGCCGGGATAGGTTTGAGCGTACTGGGATGGGGTTAAGCATGCAGGGATAGCTTTGAGCATGCAGGGATAGCTTTGATCATGCCGGGATAGGTTTGAGCGTACTGGGATGGGGTTGAGCATGCAGGGATAGCTTTGATCATGCCGGGATAGGTTTGAGCGTACTGGGATGGGGTTGAGCATGCAGGGATAGCTTTGAGCATGCAGGGATAGCTTTGATCATGCCGGGATAGGTTTGAGCATACTGGGATGGGGTTGAGCATGCAGGGATAGCTTTGAGCATGAAGGGATAGCTTTGATCATGCCGGGATAGGTTTGAGCGTACTGGGATGGGGTTGAGCATGCAGTGATAGCTTTGAGCATGCAGGGATAGCTTTGAGCATGCAGGGATGGGTTTGAGCATGCAGGGATAACTTTGAGCATGCAGGGATAGCTTTGAGCATGCAGTGATAGCTTTGAGCATGCAGGGATAGCTTTGAGCATGCAGGGATAGGTTTGAGCATGCAGGGATAGGTTTGAGCATACTGGGATGGGGTTGAGCATGCAGTGATATCTTTGAGCATGCAGGGATAGGTTTGAGCATGCTGGGATGGGGTTGAGCATGCAGTGATAGCTTTGAGCATGCAGGGATAGCTTTGAGCATGCAGGGATGGGGTTGAGCATGCAGTGATAGCTTTGAGCATGCAGGGATAGGTTTGAGCGTGCTGGGATGGGTTTGAGCATGCAGGGATAGCTTTGAGCATGCAGGGATAGCTTTGAGCATGCAGGGATAGGTTTGAGCATGCCAGGATAGGTTGAGCGTACTGGGATGGGTTTGAGCATGCTGGGATGGGTTTGAGCATGCAGGGATAGCTTTGAGCATGCAGGGATAGGTTTGAGCATGCCAGGATAGGTTGAGCGTACTGGGATGGGTTTGAGTGTGCTGGGATGGGTTTGAGCATGCAGGGATAGCTTTGAGCATGCAGGGATAGGTTTGAGCGTGCTGGGATGGGTTTGAGCATGCAGGGATAGGTTTGAGCATGCCAGGATAGGTTGAGCGTACTGGGATGGGTTTGAGCGTGCTGGGATGGGTTTGAGCATGCAGGGATAGCTTTGAGCATGCAGGGATAGGTTTGAGCATGCCAGGATAGCTTTGAGCATGCTGGGATAACTCTGAGCATGCTGGATAGTTTTGAGCACGCGGAATAGCTTTGAGTGCATTGTAAAATTTGACATTAAGTTAATTCCAAATTATAGCTATTGCTGTCAAATAGTAATTGAGAACATTGAGTATGCATGAAAGCAAAAATTAGGCCAAAATCTTTGGGTCGTGATAGAAACAGCATGTTGGAGCGACTGATACTGTGGGGGCTTTGGGTTAAGTCAGTTGCCGCAGAATCTCCTGATTTACACTGCAACATAAGGTAAGTCATGATGTAAGAACTGGGATGACAGATTTCGGAGAGGATGAAACAGTGTAAATAAGCTTTGTGTAATGGTATTCGAAATATATGACTTGCGTGGTCCTGTTACTAATGGTGCATCTATATACTTGCACTTTACATCAGCTGTGATATATATATATATATTGGTTGCATTATTGTGATGGGTGATTTACTACTTAAGAATCCATTACGGTCAGAAAGCTACTCCAGCTCCCACACTATCCCTGAGTGAGGCAACAGAGTCCAACACACTTCAGTCTAAATCATTAAATAGGATATTCATTTGGTCCCTATTTTAGTAACACTACAGATTAGGGGGGAGGGGTTTTACTCAGGGAGGGCTTCCAATTTACGCAACAGAAACAGGGTATTCCATCTGGTGGCATAGATCGCAATCACTGAATTGTTGGAGTGGAGACTGAGGCCATTCGGCCCATCGTGTGTGGCGTTCTCCCGCCTTCTCCCTGTATCGCTGTACAGTCACCCTTTTCAGACAACAGTCTTTGAAAGCCTCGATTGAACCGGCCGTCACCACACTCTCAAGCAGAGCGTTCCAGATCTTAATCACGCGCTGTGTG
This sequence comes from Scyliorhinus canicula, assembly GCF_902713615.1. Lineage (NCBI taxonomy): Eukaryota > Metazoa > Chordata > Chondrichthyes > Carcharhiniformes > Scyliorhinidae > Scyliorhinus > Scyliorhinus canicula. The sequence continues at coordinate 203,840,304 of NC_052146.1, forward strand.
AAGATATTTTTCCTCAAATCGCTTTTGCTTCCTTTGCCAGTTTCTTTAAATCTGTGGCCTCTCATTTTTGATCTTATTGTGAGTGGGGACAGTTTCTCCTGATCTACTCTGCCCGACCGCTCGTGATTTTGAACATTTCTATGAAACCTCCTCTCAAACGTCTCTTCTCCAAGGAAAATAGCCTCAACATCACCAAACTATTTACATGATTGAAGTTCCTCAGTCCTGGAACCAGTTTCATGAATTTTATTTTCACTTATTCAATGTCATCACATCTTTTCTAAAGTGCGGACGCAATAGTCCAACTGAGACCAAACCTGTCTCTTATACAAGTTCAACATGGCCTCCTTGCTCTTGTAGTCTATGCCCCTATTAATTAAACTGCGGATACTGCATGCTTTAGTAAGCATTCTCCCAAGCTGCCCTTCATTGATTCATACACATATAGGGCGCAATTTAACCAAAATGATTCTAAGTGTGGAGCAAGCGGAAACTGCAACGAACTTCGCAACGCTCGGACCAGCGAAGCCATCACCGCTATAAAACATTAAATGGTCCACTTAACGAGGTCCCACGGGCTTCACGCCACAAATTATTGTCCCGTCGGCTGATTCCTGGGACCGTGCTCACCAGCCCCCTGCTAACAAGGGAGAGCAGCTCTTAAACTGCTCCTGCACAGTCAACCCCACACAGCCCACAGCCATGCCTCCGAGAAGACCAGCCCTACGATTCGGGGATGCTGACCTGGGCATATTACTGGGCGTGGTTGAGGCCAGACGGGATGCCCAGTTCCCCTGAGGATCTTGGAGGATCAGCCACAGGGCAGCCAGTGCCGTCTGGGAGGAAGTGGCAGAGGCCATCAGCTCGGGAAGTGCTACCAGGAGGACTAGCACCCAGTGGCATAAGAAGGTCAGTGACCGCCCCAGGGCCATACGGGTGAGTTAGCACTGGACACACTCCCCCTCACTCTCTGCCCCCCACCATGTGTATGCACCTTGCACAACCCGCCCAGTACCTTTCCGTGTCCTGGCCCTCCTATATCCAGCTGTCCATGCTGTCTCCCCCCCCACTATACTCCTTGTTCCCTCCCCAGGCCATCGCCCTGACCCCACCCCCCGCTGTACCCCCCTCCCCCGCCGAGAGCTCACCTCGAGCTCCCAAGCCCACCTTTCCTAGCCACCCACACCCGGAGCTCTTCCTACCCCTGTAATGAACAACGCAGCAAAAGGCCCAGATGGGAGGTGGGGTGCTAGACATCAGAATCCTCACCCCCCTACAAGGAATGGGCCCTGGAGGTCATGGGGATGGCTGAGGAGAGATCTGTAACCAATGTAGAGATTGCAGTATGACGCGGGGTGGGGATCCACCAGCCCCCACCTAGGTAACCTGTCACACATGAATTTTTAATACCATACAGACTGACCCATCCCTCCCACTGACCACATCACCATTCTCCTGCAGGATCTCCATACAACAGTACCGGTATGAAAGAAAATTACTGCGGATGCTGGAATCTGAAACGAAAGGGAAAATGCTGGAAAAATCAGCAAGTCTGGCAGCAGCTCTAGGGAGAGAAAAGAGCTAACGTTTTGAGTCCGATGACTCTTTGTCAAAGCTCAACAGTACCGGCATATCTGGGTCCCCCCACCCCCCAAAACCCTGCCTCCCATGAGAACATCCCGGAGGAGAGCATCTCACTATACTCCCTCTGTGTCGCCGCAGGAGAAGATGGCCCACAAAAGACAGGAGTGGGATGATAGTGACATTTAAGGGGCACCTTGACAAATACATGAATAGGATGGGAATAGAGGGATACGGACCCAGGAAGTCTGAAAGATTTTAGTTTAGACGGGCAGCATGGTTGGCACGGGCTTGGAGGACCGAAGGGCTTGTTCCTGTGCTGTACTTTTCTTTGTTCTTTGTTCTTTGTTCTATATGTGTGATGGAGAGCCGGATATCAGAGTCCTCTTCTCCTATGAGGACCGGGCCCTTGAGATCGCAGGGGTGGCCGATGACAGATCGGTCACTGACATAGAGGTTAGCGCACGATTGATTTGGAGTTAAACCTTGCCACAAAGTCATGTGTATATAGAGAGTACAGTAGAGAACTAAGCACACATCCTTGCGGGGCCCCGGTGTTGAGGACTATTGTGGAGGAGGTGCTGTTACCTATCCTAACAGATTGCGGTCCGTTGGTGAGGAAGTCAAGGATCTAGCTGCACAGGGACGGGTCAAGTCCAAAATTGCAAAGTTTAGTTATTAGTCTTGTCGGGATAATAGTGTTGAAGGCGAAGCTGTAGTCTATGAACAGCAGTCTAACGTAAGTGTCCTTGTTGTCAAGGTGCTCGATTGTTGATTGTAGAGGCAGGGAGATAGTATCTGCTGTGGACTGGTTGCGGTGATAGGCAAACTGCAAGTTCAGTGTTGCGGTGGCCTTGACGGCCACCAGCGTTGGATACCCTCCTCCTCCACGTGGTGCCAAGTCCACAAGGATATGGCACCTCCATCAGATATAATTTGTTTGTATAATTTGTTATATTGTCTCCCAAGTTCTTCCTACCAGAATGAATCATTTCACATTTCTCCGCATTGAACATCATCTGCCACTTGCCTTCCCTTTCCACCAACGTGCATGGGCTTTCAAAGTTCTTCCTCACAGTTCACAATTGTTCCAAGAATCATATAACATTTACATTTTGAAATATACACTGTTCACCAAGGTCTAGATAATATATATCAGGAAGAGAAAGGGTTCCAACACTGACCCCTGGGTTACCCCACCTTCCTCCAGCCTGAAACATGCATTTACCACCATTTTCTGTTTCCTGTCTCACGGCCAATTTCGTATCCATGTTGCTACTTTCCTTTTTATTCCATGAGCTATAAACTCTGCTCACAAGTCTGCTTTGTGGCACTGTATCAAATGCCTTTTGGAAGGTTATGTCACAAAACACCACACTGATGTTCCATCGAAGTTCCATAGAATCCCCACAGTGCAGAAGGAGGCCATTTGGCCCATTGAGTCTGCACCTATCCGCTGAAAGAGCAGCCTGCCGAGGCCTCACCATATCCCTGTAACCCCACCTAACTTACACACCTTTGGACACTAAGGGGCAATTTTAGCATGACCAATCCATCTAACCTGCATATCTTTGGACTGCCATGATGTGGAGATGCCGGCGTTGGACTGGGGTGAGCACAGTAAGAAGTCTTACAACACCAGGTTAAAGTCCAACAGGTTTGTTTCAAACACGAGCTTTCGGAGCACGGCTCCTTCTTCAGGTGAATTCACCTGAAGAAGGAGCCGTGCTCCGAAAGCTCGTGTTTGAAACAAACCTGTTGGACTTTAACCTGGTGTTGTAAGACTTCTTACTATCTTTGGACTGTGGGAGGAAACCGGAGCACCCAGAGGAAACCCACACAGACACAGGGAGAGCGTGCAAGTTCCACACAGAAAGTCACCCAAGGCCGAAATTGAACCCGGCCCCTGGCACTGTGAGGCAGCAGTGCTAACCACTGTGCCACCGTGCCGCCCTGATGTCACAGAACACTGTGCTTCTGAAATATACCAGAAGACCTTCTGAGACACTTTGTCAAGACTTCACTAGCACTGTATCAACATTTCCTCCAGAAATTATCTGGGGACATCATAAGAACACAAGAACTAGGAGGAGGAGTAGGTCATCTGGCCCCTCGGGCCTGCGCTGCCATTTAATAAGATTATGGCTGATCTTTTTGTGGACTCAGCTCCACTTACCCACCTGCTCACCATAACCCTTAATTCCTTTACTGTTCAAAAATCTATCTATCTTTGCCTTAAAAACATTGAATGAGGTAGCCTCAACTGCTTCACTGGGGGCGGAATTGCAGAGATTCACAACCCTTTGGGTGAAGAAGTTCCTCCTAAAGGGAATAAATATTGGGCTGCTATATATGATTGGCCAGCTTAGAAGAGTTACTTGGAGAAAAGGTGAGCAGGCCATGAGGCTACGTTAGGAAGCACCAGATGCTGGAGTAGAAGACAGCTGCATGAAGTAGATTCCTTCCTCCCCTCGTGTACAGGATATCCCTCCTCCACTTGGCTTCCTCCACCAGGACCTCCAGGGCCATGTCCAATAACCTTTTTCTGTTAACCATCCTGAATTGTACCATTCAGCAAGAGCATCCCAAATCTTCAGGGCAATCAGATGAGCGGAGCCTTCCTATAATGCTCCACGAAAATTGTGCCTTATCAGCACTAGGATGTTAAATTCGCAGGTTCCTGTTTTAAGGGCGCCAGGCGAGTTCAAATTTTGAGTCAGGTAATCAGGACCAAAATTGAGTGCTAAACCAGACTTTTAATCTGATGTGTTTTATTGGCACGGATCCCATTTAGCACTTGCGTTATCCAAACGTAACATCCGAAACAGAAAACCTCATTCTTTATTTCAATGGAACAAAAAGTGAATATTTTCTATAAAAGGCAAGTGATCCGCTCTCCCTGAATAATCCAGAGTGAGGGCTAAAAATTACCCACATGACAAAACTATTCTGAAAATTATTCAATTATTATTTCTACGAACATGCAAATGACATTCCAATAATTTGAGGCGATTATACAGGAGTAATAGGAGAGCCCTTCATGTTACCATATTTTGCCAGGGCCAGTTTTTAGTATTTTAAGCAATAAAAGACCATGAGATGTCAGATGCTTTATTTTAAAAATGAATTAAAACTGAATTTGTCCAATGAATGTCTCTGTCTTTCATTTTACTCGAACTGTCTATCCTCTTAGACCGTTTCTGCATATTTTAGCATGGGTAGTTTGAAAGCATGTATTATTTTGGGGCCCAAGTTAGTGTCAACTGCTGCCCAATCCAAGATGGCTGCACAGAGTTTTAATTGTTGTCCTTTGTCATTATATTCTGTACCTCTGGATTGTGGACAGTGTATTAACACTCACCCAATTTGAACTACACAAGCTGCTGGCAGGACGGACATAGGCACTCGACTCGGGGATTACATCACAACTGAGGGATGAGGTCACTTAGCTTCACAATCAAAACCATGACAACCCACAGGTGTTGACATTAGTCAACAAAGTGGGGGAAAATGTGTATCTTTACAAATGAAACATGGCTAGTGGTTGAAAAAGCAACAACTAAGTTTGTCAAGCTCATCTCCCTTTCAGAAGATTGGTGGAAAGTGGATTCAAACTAAATGTGGAATGGGACAACACAAGACAAATTTATTCAAGGAGAGTGAGTAAGTCAATGAAGACAAGCTTTAATGTATACTTATCCATTTATTATGGTTCTTGTGTTTTGGCTGTCAAAAATATACTCTGCTGGAACAGGGAAAGCTTTTCAAAGTTCAGTGATAAAGATGCTTTTTTGTTTGAAGCACAGGAAACAAGATTTGCCCCATAGTGAAACAATATTATAAGGAGGACAGCTCGCCCCCACCTCAATCAATGACCAGGATGAAGGTGAAGGCAAAGTGGATCCTGGGGATAGGTAAATCTGGGGTCTTGCGCAGGTAGGGTTTGGCAGATTAATGGAATGTGGGCCCCCCGATTCTACAAAGGGCAGCCCCCAAAGATAGTAGCTCCCTCCCTTCCTTCCCAGCCTTTGAATTTTTTAAAGAAAGCTCCCAGCCCCACTCTCACCCGATTGGCCACACCAACCATTTTATGCTATGGGCATTGTATTACTGGGGTCAATAGGCTTGGTAACATGCCCAATTGACCCTTGATTATTAAAAAATATATGCCGAGCTGCCCAATCTGGCACCAGCACACATCCCCGTATTATGAGGGTGAGCTCGAGGGATGGGCGAGAGGGGGAGGTTGTTGCATTAGCACCCGTGCTATTTTACATGCACCCTCCTGTCAAAGACGCGCACGTAAATGCAGCTCAATGGTACACATGACTCTGATGTGCTTGAAACTTGTTGAAGTGAATAAATGTTCCATTTGTTAAATGGTAAATTCTTCATTGACTGGGTTACATAATTGTCCAAGGTCATCATTCCTCCAGGTTCCACAATATAAATTAACGTTATCATAAGATGGACCTGAGAGCAGATTTGCGAAGTCCTCACATGATTTGGGAACATATTAAAAAATCATGGACATTCTGTCCGCAGTTTTGATCTATTGAGATCAGTACACTGAAGATAATAATAATCGCTTATTGTCACAAGTAGGCTTCAATGAAGTTACTGTGAAAAGCTCCTAGTCGCCACATTCCAGCACCTATTCGGGGAGGCCGGTACGGGAATTGAACCCGCGCTGCTGGCCTTGGTCTGCATTACAAGTCATTACCAGCCCACAGTCAGGCAGTGCACTCATGATTTCCGCATATGCATCTGCAGCAGACAGTGGTCGGGGACTCAGGAAATAAATTCCTCCCACATCTATCAGTTGCCCAGCCGATCCTCAGCTTGTCAAACCACTTGCACACACACTGCAGCCATTAGCATTGAAGTATCTCACAAAATTTGTCCGAGTAGATCAACATTGATTTGTCTTTTTTAGTCTCTTTATTCTTTAGAAATTCCCTCCATCCAGGATTCCTGGTGTTCTGGACCAACGTTTATGCTACAATGAAGGAAAGACTTGCATTTACATTGTGACTTCTTTTGCAATACCGTCCCCAAAGCTTTAAAGCCAGTGAAATACTTTTGAAGTGTGGAATCTCTCTTGTAATGTAGGAAATGACAACCAATTGGCACACTGCAATTCTACAAACAGCAATGAAATAATAATATGATAATCTGTTCTTTTTGTTAGTGAGGTTGATCGAGGGATCGGTATTAGCCAGGAGACAAGGGGTAACTCCTCTGGTCTCCTTCAAGACAGTGCCATGGGAGCAGTGCTTGGATCTCTTAACCCAGTGCTTTCCACATTTTCTAGGCGTGGTCCTAAAATGGGGTCTTATGAAGGCCTCCGACTTCTGGTGTGACACCAGAGTGAAAATTTGGGGGCTTACAAAAGTGCTTGAACAGGGAGGGGGAAGCTTTACTTGTTGAATTGGCGGGGGAGGGCTGCTTCTGTTATTGAGCAACGTTGTGGGACAAGAATTGGGCATGGAGGCTGTTGATGAAAAGGCTTCTCCAAAAAAAATGAGCACCTCCCGATTCGCAGGTTTTTTATTGCAGTAGCAATGGGATGTCATAGAGCTGTCCATTAGGCCATGCCTACCAACAAAATAAAACACAAGCCTTGAAAGAGGCCTCCGAACTGTCAGAAATCAGTCTAGGCTCCATGGCAGCCATTGTTGCTGCACAGTTCGTGACCCCAAAACCTTATCTTGCAACCCCAGTGGGGACACAACCCACAGTGTAGGAATCCCTGACTTAACCTGTGTGGTAGTCACCACTGATGTATATATTGTATATAGAGGATGTTGTTATCGGTGCTTTACGGTAAGGCCCCTGTACTACAGGTACGGGGGTAGATACCTGCCTGCTGGCTCCACCCAATAGGCGGAGTATAAATATGTGTGTTCCCCATTTCGACAGCCGCTGTAGGAGGCCACACATCTCAATGTAATAAAGCCTCAATTATATCCTACTTTCGTCTTTGCGTAATTGATAGTGCATCAATTTATTACACTGAGTTTTCAGAGATGGACCTCCGCATCAAGCTGGATCGCCTGCAGCTGCATCCTCAAGCAGACAACGCCAAAAAGGTCTTTGAACATTGGCTAGCCTGTTTTGAAACGTACATCGGGTCTGCACCAGACACAATTCCAGAAGCACAATCTCCAGATCCTTTACACGTAGCTGAGCTCCAACGTCTTTCCACTCGTCCAGGATGCAGCAACCTATGCAGAGGCCATGGCGCTACTGAAGGAAAACTACGCTCAGCGGACTAACAACATCTATGCCAGACACCTCCTCTCCACATGGCGCCAGCTTCCCGGTGAGTCAGTGAAAGAATTCTGGTGCGCCCTTCTCGCCCTAGTTAGAGACTGTGACTGTGAGACCGTTTCGGCCATGGAACACTCAAATTTGCTGATGAGAGACGCATTTGTTACAGGCATATGGTCTGACTACATCCGCCAGCGCCTCCTAGAAGGGGCCACGCTCGACCTCACGGTGACCAAAAAGCTAGCGGTCTCACTTGCAGTCGCATCACGCAACATTCAGGCCTATGTCCCCGACCGTGCGGTCCACCCCTCCTGTGCACCGTGGACTCCGCAGACGACCGCACCATCGTGGACCCCATCAGCAACCGCCCTTAGCCAGCCCCACGCTTGTGCCGCGCAGCAACCAACCATTCCCGGGGGGCCCAAATGCTACATCTGTAGGCAGCCAAAACACCCCCGACAGCACTGCCCGGCGCGGAGCACCCTCTGCAAGGCCTGTGGCAAGAAGGGACATTTCGCTGCAGTGTGCCAGGCCCGCTCAATCACCGCTATTGTTCCGGCACCCCCCACGCGTGACCAGTGGGTGCTGCCGTCTTCCCCTCCTCAGACCCCGTTCGGCCAGTGGGTGCCGCCATCTTGCTCGACTCGCAACACGTGCGGCCGATGGGCGCCGCCATCTTGTTCCTCCCAAGACCAACAGACACCGCCATCTTTCCCGACTCGGGACCCCTGCCCGTTGGGCACCTCATCAGGCCGCTCATCACCTGCAACCACCGTCGACCATCTCACCTCGGTCACGATTGACCAGTCTCGACCACACAACCTCGCGACTGCTTCAACTAAAGTGAAGGTCAACGGACATGAGATCTCCTGCCTGCTGGACTCTGGGAACACCGAAAGCTTCATTCACCCCAATACGGTAAGGCGCTGCTCCCTCGCGGTACACCCTGCCAATGAGGGAATCTCCCTGGCCTCCGGATCACACTCCATGGCGATCCAGGGGTACTGCATCGCCACTCTCATAGTCCAGGGCGTGGAGTTCAGCGGCTTCCGCCTCTACGTCCTCCCCAACCTCTGTGCTGCCTTGCTCCTCGGCCTGGACTTCCAGTGCAACCTCCAGAGCCTAACCCTGAAATTTGGCGGGCCCCTACCACCCCTTACTGTGTGCGGCCTCGCGCCCCTCAAGGTCGACCCACCTTCCCTTTTTGCAAACCTAACCCCGGATTGCAAACCTGTCGCCACCAGGAGCAGACGGTACAGCGCCCAGGACAGGACCTTCATCAGGTCTGAAGTCCAGCGGCTGCTTTGGGAAGGCATCATCGAAGCCAGCAACAGCCCCTGGAGAGCCCAAGTGGTAGTAGTCAAAACTGGGGAGAAAAATAGGATGGTCATTGACTACAGTTAGACCATCAATTGGAACAGGTGCGTACCCCCTCCCACGCATTTCTGATATGGTCAATCAGATTGCATGGGTCTTTTCGACAGTGGACCTAAAATCTGCCTACCACCAGCTCCCCATCCGTAAGGCGGACCGTCCATACACTGCGTTCGAAGCAGATTTCCGCCTTTACCACTTTCCTAGGGTCCCTTTCAGCATCACCAACGGGGTCTTGGTCTTCCAACGGGAGATGGACCGAATGGTTGACCGGTACGGACTGCGGGCCACCTTCCTGTACCTGGACAATGTCACCATCTGCGGCCACGATCAGCAGGACCATGACACCAACCTTGCCAAATTTCTCCGCTCCGCCACACTCCTCAACCTCACGTATAACAAGGAGAAGTGCATGTTCAGCACGAACCGCATAGCCATCCTCGGCTATGTGGTCCAGAACGTAGTTATGGGGCCCGACCCTGATCGCATGCACCCCCTAAGGAACTCCCACTTCCCCGCTGCCCTAAGGCCCTCAAACGGTGCCTGGGGTTTTTTCGTATTACGCCCAATGGGTCCCAAACTATGCGGACAAGGCCTGCCCACTCATCCAATCCTCCGTTCTCCCACTGACGGCCGAGTCACACCAGGCCTTCAACCGGATCAAGGCCAACATTGCCAAGGCCACGATACATGCGGTTGACAAGACGTTACCATTCCAAATGGAGAGCGAGTATCAGACATCGCTCTGACCGCCACCCTCAACCAGGAAGGCAGGCCCGTGGCATTCTTTTCCCGCACCCTCCATGCCTCCAAATTCGCCACTCCTCCGATGAAAAGGAGGCCCAGGCAATCACTGAAGCTGTGCGGCATTGGAGGCGTTACCTGGCCGGCAGGAGATTCACTCCCCTCACTGACCAACGGTCGGTTGCCTTCATGTTTAACAACACACAGCGGGGCAAGATCAAAAATGATCAAATCTTGAGGTGGAGGATCGAGCTCTCCACCTACAACTATGACATTTTGTATCGCCCCGCTAAGGTCAACGAGCCCCCCGATGCCCTATCCTGAGGTACATGTGCCAGTGCACAAGTGGACCGACTCCGCACCCTGCACGACAACCTCTGTCACCCAAGAGTCACCCATTTTTACCACTTCATTGGGACCCGCAATCTGCTCTACTCCATCGAGGAAGTCAGGGCTATCACCAGAGACTGCCAGGTCTGCGCGGAGTGTAAACCGCACTTCTACGCCAGACCGTGCGCCCCTGGTGAAGGCCTCAGCATAGACTTCAAAAGCCCCTCCCCTCCACCGACCGCAACACGTACTTTCTCAGTGTGGTCGATGAATATTCCCAATTCCCCTTTGCCGTCCCATGCCCCGACATGACGTCTGCCACCGCCATCAAAGCCGTCGACACCATCCACGCTCTGTTCGGTTTCTCCGCCTACCTCCACAGTGACCGGGGATCCTCCTTCATGAGCGATGAGCTGCACCTGCACCTGCTCCACAGGGGCATTGCCTCGAGCAGGACGACCAGCTACAACCCCAGGAGAAACGGGCATGTAGAGAGGGAGAATGGGACCGTCTCGAGGTGCCTTCCAGCTGGCCCTATGGTCCAGAAATTTCCCGGCCTCCCCGATGCACTTCTCTCCATTCGGTTGCTCCTGTGCATCGCGACCAATAAAAGCCCCCATGAACAACTCTTTGCCTTCCCCAGGATGTCCACCTCTGGCGTATCGCTCCCAAAGTGGCTGGCTGCTCCAGGACCCGTTCTCCTCCGTAGACACGTACGACTCCACAAGGCGGACCCGTTGGTTGAGAGGGTACAGCTACATCACGCCAACCCGCAGTACGCTTACATAGCTTACCCTGACAGCCGCCAAGACACGGTCTCCCTCAGGGACCTGGCACCAGCTGGTTCCCCACACACACACCCCTCCAACCCGGCACCACCCTCCCTTCCCCCGGCGCACCCCACCATAGCCCCCGCTCCGGGACATTCCGCCCTCCCCTTGCCCACACCCGGGGATGAAGAGGATTTTGACATGCTCCCGGAGTCTCCGAAGACCAAGCCGCCGCCGGAGTCGCCACCAGCACTACGGCATTCTCTACAACCTTTGAAGGCGCCGGACCGCCTGAATTTATAATTTTATCTGTACTTTTAAAACACAATTTCCTGTATATAGTTCTCCACCACCCATGCCGGACTCATTTTTAACTGGGGGGTGAATGTGGTAGTCACCACTGATGCATATCTTGTATATAGAGGATGTTGTTATAGGTGCTTTACGGTAAGGCCCCTGTACAACAGGTATGGGGGTAGATCCCTGCCTGCTGGCTCCACCCAATAGGTGGAGTATAAATATGTGTGCTCCCCATACAGCAGCCATTTCATCAGCTGCTGTAGGAGGCCACACATCTCAGTGTAATAAAGCCTCGATTACATCCACCTCTCGTTTTTGCGTAATTGATAGTGCATCAACCTGTGAGTCAACTATGGCTAACTTGCACTGCATAGGGTCAACTCTACCTCCACGTGCGCAAGGCTCAGCCTGACGCAACTAAAAGTGGTACATAGAGCCCACTTAACGAGAAACCGTATGAGTAGGTTCTTCCCGGAGGTGGAGGACAGATGTGAACGGTGCCAAAGAGGCCCGGCCAACCATGCCCACATGTTCTGGTCTTGCCCCAGACTTGTGGAGTACTGGACAGCCTTCTTCGAGGCTATGTCCAAAGTGGTGGGGGTAAGGGTGGAGCCATGCCCGATAGTGGCGGTCTTCGGGGTTTCAGACCAGCCAGATCTATTCCTGGGGAGGAGGTCGGAGGCCCTTGCCTTTGCCTCCCTGATCGCCCGCCGTAGAATCCTGTTTGGCTGGCGGTCAGCAGCACCGCCCAGAGCTGCAGACTGGCTGTCCGACCTCTCGGAATTTCTCCAAATGGAGAAAATCAAATTTGCCATCCGAGGGTCGGACGACGGCTTCCACAGAACGTGGGAGCCATTCATGCAATTGTTCCGGGTCCTGTTTGTGGCCAACGAACAAGAGGAAGAATAGTCGGGCGGCCAAGAATCAGGGGAAAATGGATGGGAATCGGGGGAAGGTGGCCGGGGAGGGGGGGGGGGGCTACGGGTTAGTTATGGGGGTTTTATGGCTAGCTAAGGCCCAAAACCAAACTGTAAATAAATGCCAATAAACATGTGCCTCGGCCATATTGGGGAATGTAAAATATGTATGCCGGTTAAAGGGGGGAGGCCACAGTTATTATTACGAAGATGCTTACCTGTAAATATACATGTTAAATTTTGCGTGTTCTTTTTCTTTTCTCTCTCTCTCTAACAATTTGTAATTTGTTCAATATAAAACATGAAAACTGAATAAAAAACATTTATAAAAAAATAACTATGGCTAACTTACTTTCTAAGAGCTGAAACAGAGGCAGTAACAAAGTGTGCAGGCAATATTCATATCTGCAGCTCAGATTTCAACACCATCTCTTCCTTTTTTTAGCTGAAGTTCTTATCTTGCTGATTAGCAAACAAATGCCAAGTTGGTAAGAGGGACTTTTAATTTCTGACAGGTCGGCAGGCGGTGCAGATGGGCAGATCTACAAAGAGGCGCAGCATCACGAGATGACTGACCTTCATTTCAATGGAGCTGGCGAGTGGTTCCACTCAGAACGAAGAGTCTAGCCGCAGGTCGACGCAGTATAGGACTTGCTGGTAAACTGCCCAGTTTGGCAGCAAGGTAAGTCAACCAGGGGAGGCTGGGCTCAGAAAGGCCTCAAGACGATTGAAGAGATAGAAATATCCTGGTGTGGTCCAGAAGAGTTTTTGTTTTTTCTTTACTTTTGAAGGCTTCCATTTCTGATCTCACTCTTTCTCTACTCTATAGATTTTAACTCCCACATTACCCATTTTCTACCAGAACAAGCACTTTAAAATCTGCTTCCTTTTTTAAAATTCAGGATCTGTACTCCATATTCAACTTTTGAGCTAATTCTGTTGCATTCAATAAATAAGTCCAACTCCTCTGATGGCAAAGTAGTCTTGAAGCATTTGATGCACTAATGTGATCCGTCTTCGGAATGTAAAAACAGGCAGACAGAAATTGGATTGCAGAAAGGAGTGGGATAGAATTGTTCCATTTTCCCCCTTCCTCAGACGGGAACACTGGCCTTTCAAATCGCACGGCATCTGAAATCTTTATTGAACTTGCAGCAAACCCACTAAAAGTTGCGCCTGGTAATTTTAGCAGCAACAGTGTTTCACTCCAAACTCATGCCAATTCAGGTAAGGTTCAAGTGCTTAAATCTTCAGGTTTTGAGGCTGTGTAAAACCCAATGGCTCTTCAAATATATGCAGATTCCCTTGAGGGTGTTATAATATTCGGTGTATTTAGGGTTTGCCACAAATCTGTCAGAGTTTGAAGCTGTTAATTCAGCACCATGGGCTAACTGAATAGACAGAGCACTTCTGGCTCTTGGGAAACTGAAATGGGGAAGGGGCGGTGAGATTCGGGCAGCAGGTTACAAGCACACAAGCAATAATGTACTGGGAAAGAGACTCTACTCCATCCAGCCTGTTCCACGTAATTGTAGTATTGCTGAAAAAAGGGATGATGGATGGGATTTTCCAGCGGCTTCGATGGCGGGACTTTCTGGTCCCGCAGATACTGATCCCCCCTCAACTGGTTCCCCCGCAGCAGAGGGTGTGGACAATTGGAAGTGGCAAGACTGGAAGATCCCGGTATTAGCCAATGACGGGCTACCTCCACTACCGCAAAATATGCCATGGGTGCACGGGGAGGAGGTGGGGGGGAGAAATATCCTAACCATGATGTTGAAGATTTCCGTCTCTCACCCATTAGGACAACTGCAAAAATGCCAAATTTCAAAGGGAGCATGAGAAAAGGGTGCTGAGTGGTTGGTAAGTTGGCTCTGATTGGTTGTGGTGTTGCAATGGAGAATGCACCATGGAGCTATTCTCCCCCATGCTTTAAGGGAGAGAAGGCAGGGGAGTGGTTGTGTGTGAATTCTTCCTTCAGAGAGCCAGCACAGATATGAAGGGCTCCCTGGCCGTCTTCTGTGCTGTAACCATTCTATGATTTTAACTGCCAGGCCTCATTTCTAAAAACCTTCCCTAAATCCATCAGGAATGATACCATTGGAGGCGGGATTGAGAATTGAAGTGTGAACCAGATCTCGTCAAGGAGCCAAGGAAGTAATCTCAGTGCACGTTAGGCATTGGAGTGGTGAGGTTCAATCATGTATGCTGACTGGGAGGGAGAGGAACAGCAGAAGCAGGGAAGGCCCAAGGACTAATTGAAGGTGAACTCCTGCACCTTCTAGTCTCCAAGATATCCTCCTCAACAGCCAAGTATTGCCACTCTGCCACTTCCTGCAAAGTTTCTCTGGCAGCTTTGCTGCCCGATGGACCTCTGCTGCAGGACTAGGAATCTGGTTATGCTCCTTGCTATGGCAAAAGCTTCAGGTTTAGAATGGAGGCTTGTTGGTCAAACTATTCGTTTAACATTCTGTAAATATATGGAATACTTCAAAGGAACATGCAAAAACATGTAATTCCTGTGAACTGTTTATACCCGACATTTATCCTTTGTAAATAATACTCTCAGCAGTGCCATGGAGGGCCTAATTGCCACTTTGAGGAAGTCTAATTTGCTGAATGGGGAGGGTGGAGGGCATCCATTCAATTTAAATAAAGGTGGCTGGTATCCAAACTACTTGGATTACAGCTCAGGTGCTTATCTGTCCCAAGAGGCCAGGGAGGGAGGGTTAGAAGTCAGACCCACAGTTTCTTGAATGAGTTAACGATCCTCGAACTTTTTAATTGGTTACAATTGACTGCTTTGAACGGCCCTTGATGCATAAGATGTTTGACCTGCCACCATTTAAAGCCACCCAGGCATGTCCAGCCCTGCTATAATTGACTGAAATGCATTTCATTTTAACTGGAATTAAATCATTCAAAGTGATTGCGGTGTCAGCAGTAGAAGCAGGCCTGACTGAGGCTTCACTGGACCACTTGTTTGTGCAGACAAAGGTGAATGGTACTGGATTTATACAACCACTGGTGCCTCTGCACCCGAGCATCTGATGACCACTCCTGAACAGAACTAATGGGTGAAATATCACTATTCCAAACTCGGGCCATGGCCACTCTGCGGGCAAAGACTTCTTGAGACAAACGGACTTTTCAACCAGCACAAAAGGTTCCGGATTTTCTTTATTATTATTAATTATTGGGAATGTGGGCATCACTGGCCAGGCCAGCATTTCCTGCCCCAACCCTAATTGCTCTTGAGAAGGTGGTGGTGAGTTGCCTTCCTGGATCGCTAGTCTCTGAGGTGCAGGTACACCCATGGTGCTGTTAGGGAGTGAGTTCCAGGATATTATCCCAATGACAGTAAAATAACAGCGATATATTTGCCCCATGTTGTTTTTCATGAATAGAATGATCTATCTGGACTGTACGCAGAACAAAACTGTTCACTGTACCTCAGTACACGTGAAAATAAACAAATCTAATCCAATATTTCCAAGTCAGGATAGTAAATGGCTTGGAGGGGAACTTTCAGGTGGTGGTAATCTCAATTGGGTGCTTCCCTTGTCCTTCTAGATGGTAGTGGTCATTAGTTGTGAAACGTGCTGCCTAACGAGCCTTGGTGAGTTTCTGCTGTGCATCTTGTAGATGGAACACACTGTTGCTACTGTGCGTGTGGTGGAGTAGGTGGATGTTTGTGGAAGGGTGCCACTCAAATAGACTGCTGTGTCCTGGATGGTGTCGAGCTTCTTGAGTGTTTATGGAGCTGCACTCATCCAGCCAAATGGAGAGTATTCCATTACACTCCTGCCTAATGCCTTGCTATGTCAGGAGGTGAGTTACTTGCTGCAGGTTTCCTAGCCCCTGACCCGCTCTTGTAGCCACAGTATTTATTTGGCTAGCCCTGTTCAATTTCTGCTCAATGGTAACCTCCGGATACTCCAGTGTAAATTGGCCATGGAAGCAACAAAATCTCCGGATTATTATTGGTATTTTATTCAATTCTGCTCAGAGTATTACTGATATGTGAGCACAAATCATGCAAAAAAGACCATGCCACATGCACAAGGAATAATCGACTGCATTATTTTTATTTGATGCACCCATTAAGTTAACAGGCGGCTCAGGAAATGGTTTAGTTAATTATTATGAAGTCTTGCATTAGTAATGTCTAGACTGCAACTTTGCAGGAACCTCAGCTATCATTCTGGAATGTGCACTACACAGATAAGGAAGAGAGGGGACACATAATTGCAGAAAGGACAATGCAAACACTCCTCAATCCGATATAGAACCAGAGACTCTTATAGATCCTGGCAGCTTACTGGCTTGTGCTCTGGTGGAGCAGCTGGAAGGATAAGGTCAGCAGATGGATAGGAACACTCCAACCTGTAAATTTCAAGCTACACACCATCCTGACTTGGAACTATATCACTGTTCCTTCACCGTCGCTGGGTTAAAGTCCAGGAACTCCGGAACAACACCAAGTGTTCTGACACCACATGGACTGCAACGGTTCAAGAAGACTGCTCACCCCACTGCCTTCTCAAGGCAACAAACGGTGGGCAATGAAGGCTCAGTGAAGCCCCATGTTCTGTGAAAAGTTTGATAAATGAGTGGGGCGAATGGGACAATGACAATACTAGAGTCCTTTTTGGCTGGAGAATGTAGTTCCTAAAAGTGCTATAGAAATGTCAGTCTTTGTTTATACGTGCAGGAGGTTCAAGCTGAAATTGCCTTAGGAAGTACCATTGTTGCTGAAGCACTGGACCAAGCCTGAGTGCAGTATAGTTCAGCGAATGGTGTTCCTCACTGATCAGTGCTGGAACTTTTGCTGTTTGTAATATATATAAATGATTTGGAGGAAAATGTAACTGGTTTGATTAGTATGTTTGCGACGACACAAAGGTTGGTGGAATTGCGGATAGCGATGAGGACCATCAGAGGATACAACAGGGTAAAGATCAGTTGGAGACTTGGACGCAGAGATGGCAGATGGAGTTTAATCCGGACAAATGTGAAGTAATGCATTTTGGAACGTCTAATGCAGATGGGAAATATACAGCAAATGGCAGAACCCTTAAGAGTATTGATAGGCAGAGGGATCTGTCTGTACAGGTACAAAGGTCACTGAAAGTGGCAACACAGATGAAGGAGGTAGTCAAGAAGGCAAATGGCATGCTTGCCTTCGTCGGCCGGGGCATTGAGTTTAAAAATTGGGACGTCACGTTGTAGCTTTAGAACCTTAGTTTGGCCACACTTGGAATAAAGTGTTCAATTCTGGTTACCACACTACCAGGAGGATATGGAGGCTTTGGAGAAGGTGCAGAAATGATTTACCAGGATGTTGCCTGGTATGGAGAGCATTAGCTATGAAGAGAGGTTGGAGAAACTTGATTTGTTCTCACTGGAGCGACGGAGGTTGAGGGGCAACCTGATAGAGGTCTACAAAATTATGAGGGGCATGGATAGAGTGGATAGTCAAAAACATTTTCCCAGGGTGGAAGAGTCAATTACTAGGGGGCATAGGTTTAAGGTGAGAGGGGCAAGGTTTAAAGGAGATGTACGAAGGAAGTTTATTTCCACAGAATGTGGTGGGAGCTCGCCACCGAGGGAGGTAGTGGAAGCAGATACAACAGTGACTTTTAAGGAGCATCTTAACAAATACATAAATAGGATGGGACTCGAGGGAATAGGAACCCAGGAAGGGTTAGGCGGTTTTAGTTCAGATGGGCAGCATGGTCGGTGCAGGCTTGGAGGGCCGAAGGGCCTCTTCCTGTGCTGTAATTTTCCTTGTTCTTTGAGTGCCCCACAACTAAAGGAGTTAACAGAATGCAGGGCAATGAACTGATATCCTTCATAGGCTTGAACTGACAGCCGCTCCTCTCAGTCAGCTGTCCTCTATAATATAACACTGATAAAAGGCAGATTAAAAGGTAGCTGTCTGTATACAGGACTTTCCCTGGGACAAGATCAGAACCAAATCACCAGATGCTCAGATGAACAGCCCATCGACTGCGTTTCTTTCCACCAGCAACCACCCCCAACTCCTCTCATCACTGTTAACGGGAATTCCGATTGGAGGAGGGATGCCCCAAAACTCCAACTAGAAATAAGATTCCAGGTGAAAGCTGATGTGTTGGGTGCTCTGGATCCATGGAACACATACAGGCCAACACTTAAAATAGTACAACACTATTTTATTAAACTATAAACTGTTGAACATACTCTTACTGTGGGTTAACACAATGTTAGATTAACTAAAGACCTGTGCCTATCCTAACCAGTCTAATCACTCAGCACATGGTGAGAATCTGTGCTGTAAACTGTAAGCTCTTGTACTTCTGAAAAGCTGCATCTCGAAATGAGCGGGAAAACTGATGCCCTCTGTCTTTATAGTGATTGTGCTCTAACTGGTGATTGGCTGCGGTGTTATGCATGTTAATTGGTCCTACTGTATGTCCATCAGTGTGTGTGTCTGCAGCATGATATACTGGTGTATATTATGACAAAAGCTGTGTCTGCGTGAAAGTCAGACGTGCCACTGAGAAAACAAAGAATCTGCTAAAACTATGTACACAATCTGAGCACAACTGAAGTCATTAAAGGTCTCGTAATCCACATGGAAGCACTAAAGGAATGCTCTAACACTCATAAATGAGACTGAGATGGCCCATTTGGAGGGTGAAAGTTTAAAATAAACTTGTCACGTGTGACATATATATTTTTGTGTCTGGAAATCCCTGGGCCTTCATGAAATGGGATCAGAAGTTGTTTGAACAAGCCTGTCATTTCCTTTTGCCGAAAGCCTGTTTGTGTCTTTTCTCAACTCATGTTCCCTGCCTGAGTGACCTGGGTGAGTTTGACTTTCCCAAAGCAGATTGATTCCCTCATTTGACACAATGCAGTTGTCAGGAAGTGAATATTGGAATATTGAAACACGAGCATAGGCACAAAAACACACATACAGGCACATACATACACACGCACACAAACATACATGCTGCACACACACACACACCGATGTGCACACATGCATACACACACACACTGACGCACATACTACATGCACACACATACACAGAAAAAACATACAGATTATGTATTTTTAAAAATTCAACGGTATTTTCCCATCTTACAACATCTAAGGAAACTTAGAATTCTAATCTTCTGTGGCAAACAATCTTTCATTTTCACAAGAGTGATTTTTAGGTCCAAGGTGAGTCCTTGTTTTCATTCATTTATGGAATATGGACATCACCGGTCAACATTTGTTGCCCATCTCTAATTGCTCTTGAAAAGTTGGTGGCGAGCCCTCTTCTTGAACTGTTGAGTCTTTGTGGTTGTGTAGATACACCCAAAGTGCTGTTGGGAAGGGAGTCCCAGAATTTGGACCCAGTGACAGTGATGGATTTGTGGTATGGTTGCAAGTCAAGATGCTGTATGTCTTGGAGGGGAATTTACAGGTGGTGGCATTTCCCCCTGCATTTGTTCTAATCTCGTAGGTGGTAGAAATCACGGATTTCGAATGTGCCTGCGAAGGAACCTTTGGCGAGTTGCTGCAGTGCATCTTGCTGCCATTGTTGCACCAGTGATGGAGGGAGTGAAATAAGTGTTTAAGGTGGTGGATGGGGTGCTGATATATATTGTCACGTAAGGTGTTGAACTTTTTGTGTGTTGCAGCTTCCCTCATCCAGGCAAGTGGAGAATATTGCATCATACTCCTGACTTATGCCTGAAGGTAGTGGGCAGTCTTTGGGGAGGAAAAAGGTGAGTTGCTCGTGTTAGGAAAACAAAGGTAGTTTTCAGGATTTATATTTGGAAATACTGGAGATAAGGTATAGTTTGCGGGGGGGGGGGGTGTTAATATAATGTTTCTATGTCTGGAAGGGACTGATAGTTAGGTTCATGCTGGACTAAGATGTCTCTGTGTGGTGCAGGGGGAGTGAGGGTGGAGTTGGTTAGCTTCCAGCTGTGAAACAGGAAGCTCCAGCATGAAGAGTAAATATAGTTGCTTGTAAGGGAAAAAACTTTCCTCTAGTCTTTAGATTTACCTGGAAGCTACAGAAATTGGTGATAGGTAGCTGGACAGGAAACATCTTTCTTAGCTTTGCTAAAAAAAACATACAATGGAGTAATGGTTAAGAAAGCCAGTGTCAGAAATCTAAAGGACAGTTCTTTAAGGAAACTAGAGAAATGAAGAGGAGTTTCTAGGAAACCTGAAGTTAAAGGATCAGAGAAGAACTGCTCATTTCAAATCACTGAACTGTAAACTGTTCTAAGGTTTGTGATATCTTACTACAGTTTGTGAGATGTTAACTGATATAATTGTGGAGCCATGTTCGGTGGCTGGATATCGGAATTTGTATGTTTAAAAGCAATCAAGACAAATAAATCCGAAAAGGGGTTGGTGTAAAACCTGGGACAGATTCACTGGTAGAAGTGGAGCGGAACTTTGGTTCAAATGAGTCCTTTGGAAAACAAGGAGTGGATTTTGGTATGTAACCTGCTAATGGAAAGCATGGTAACGTGAGAAGGTTTTGACAGGTGATTTTGTGAGTGGAGTTTCGAATTCTCGTGTGACAATCATCTGGGAGATTCTGAGGAGAAATCCACATGAACTTGGGTTCAGAGTAGAGTGTGTATTTGACCACAGCCAATCTGTGTGAAACATAAAAGGACTGTGCGTGTTAATGAGACCATTGTAGCTTCAAATGTACTGTGCCATTTCTGTTAATCTGAAAATTTATGTGCGAATGTTAACCTAAAGGGGAGTAAAGGAGCATTGTATTTTAATCCATGTTTGCATGTTTACTAAAGGTTTTTTTCCTCTTTGTTGTTAAAACTAATTAGCGGTCCTGTGACTGTTTTTCCACGTTTGATTAAAAAAAGGTAAACGTTACGGTCTTATCAGCCAGGTTCCATTCTGGGACCTTCCTGTCCAGTTATACCATTGGCCGGGATCGTAACACTCGCCGCAAAATTCCCAAGCTCCGACCTCCATTGGCAGTTACAGTCCAGTTATGTTGGTTTGTAAGAACTGGAGGATTGAATTATTCTCGTGTGAACCAAACTCCTGCATGCTGATCCCGAGCATGTAACTGGTTGTCATTAATGATGTCAGAGTTCAGAGCTATTGAAAATACCCCAGTCTTTGAGACAGAGAATTCCCAAATAATAAAATAGATTGAATAATAAACAGAAATGCGATATATATAGACTTTATATGTATATATTTTCACAGAATACTTCAATAACTTGATTATGATTTGGAAAACTCTATTGGATGGTGTCTGGGACCCCATTAACACTATAAAAACAAGCAACCACTTCACTGAAAGCAGATCTTAACAGGGCTGAAATTTTTTAAAGTAGCATTGTTAATGCTGCTACATGTCCAACTTTTGCTTTTTGTTTTTCAGGACACTGTTTTTATTATTCACGTTTACTTTTTATGGTTTTCTGAGCCAAAACCTCACAAAGTGTAATGATCCAACTAAAGATTCTCAGTCCCAAGAGGCCATTTTTCATTTATCCAGACTCCCATCACCCTCCCTCCACCTCCCAGTATTTGAATAGCCAGGTGAGAAATCACAGCAAACCTGTGTATACTTTCCTACAACGTGCCAACACTGCACGGTCACCTCGCTAGAATATAACATGCATTTTTTCAGGGTTTTTCAAACTCAAGCTTGGGGCCTGTGGGTGGGTTGCATCAGGGTGTTGGGGGAGTCCCGGAAGAATCGATCGTGGCGCTCTCAATCACAGGAGAAGCACCCAACAGCCGCAACCGGCTTTTAGGTTCAGAATATCGCCCCCTCTCCCTGCCAGCAGCCGCACCATTTTGTCTTGCTCCATCCAATTGACACTCAGATTATCCAATGGGTGATTAGCTTTTGAATGTCACAGCCGGCGTCCCATTGTTCCGCTGACCAATAGGAGGAGGCGGGGGCGGTACTTTCGGTGGTAGGACTGTTGGAGCTCGGGGCCTGTGAAGGACACGGTGAGCGGCCGAGTGAAGTTTGTGTGAGGGGTGAGAATGGTGGGTCACGATGCTGGCAGTTAAAACCAGTTCACTGGCTTCCACAAGTACTTCAATGCCAACGCCATCACAGGGAGGAATTATGTGATAGCTACATATATAGGAATTTTACAGCAATTTGTTTCTTCAAACTTGAAATCCAAGAAGGCCCCAGCAGCAATCTCAGGAAATAAATTATGTGTGGTTCTCCTCTGGGGCAGGGCAAGTGGAATTTAAGCGCCAGCATGTGAAATCTGTGTGAATCTTTGAAACCTCTGCATTCATGTCACAATAATGGTTATCAGTCTTCACAAATAAAACACATGGGGCCCGATTCTCCGCCCCCCACGACGGGTCGGAGAATAGCGGGAGGGCCTTCCTGACATTTTTCCCGCCCTCCCGCTATTCTCCCCCCCCCCCCCGCCCAACTCCCGACACGAATCGCTGCCACCGTTTTTTTACGGCCGGCAGCGATTCACAGCTGTTCGATGGGCCGAAGTCCCAGCCCTTTACGCTGTTTTTACGAACGGCAAACACACCTGGTCTGGCCGTTCGTAAAAACGGCGGGAACAACTCGCTTTTTATAACCATGGCACCGATTGGCACGGCAGTACCACGGCCGTGCCAAGGGTGCCATGGGCCCGCGATCGGTGGGCACCGATCGCGGGCAGCGGGCCCGATGCCCGCGCACTATTTGTCCTTCCGCCGCCCCGCAGTATCCAATCGCGGGGCGGCTGAGGGGCATCCCGGCCCGCGCATGCGCGGGTTTCGCGCAAATACGCGATGACGTCATCCGCGCATGCGCGGGTTGGAGTCTTCCAATCCGCGCATGCGCGGCTGACGTCATATGACGCGTCAGCCGGCGCTAACTCCGGCAAGCGGGCTTAACGAAATTCGTTAAGCCCGTGATGCCGGAGCTTGCGGCGTCGGGCTGCTAGCCCCGACCGGGGACCAGAATCGGTTCCAGGTTGGGAAGGGGCGCGCTGGCGTCAAACCCGCCCGGGTTTGACGCCAGCCTTACAATTTCTCCCGTTTTGGGAGAATCGCGCCCTTGGGGTGTCATGCGCTGTTTAAAAAAAGAAAGTGACATCCACATGCATGCCCCCTCAGGCAGATCTGGCAGTGCACAGGCCCGGTGCCCAGCGGAGCAGACTGCCACCTCCTGACTTCAACGAGCTCTCCCAGTTCTGTCTCGTCCTAACGTCAGCGCGTTGTCCCAGTTCCGTCTCCTTTTGAATTCAGGGTGCTGCCCAGGACCAAATTTCTTTTTAAAAACGGAAGAGTCTTCGCACCAGAAGTGTTGAGAGAAAGCAGGGCATGCACACTGACGTCACACGATCCATGCTTTGGCCAAAATATCCTGGAGGAGAGATTCCTCCATTTTGTAGCTGCCAGCAAGCAAGCAACAGGAGTGTGTGAAGAACTGAAGATGGATCAGTTTGTAATAAGGAAGAGAGTGTGAGAGAAACAAACAGGCCTGGATCTGACAACTGAACCTTCTGGAGAGACTCGCAGGCAGGAGAAAGCAGTGCTGGTGTGAGCTCCAGGGCCTCTGATGAAGAATCCTTTAAGAAGCTGAAATCAGAAACTGAGCAGTATAAAGATAATTTATTGAGGTATGGCTTTATTAATTGTGCCAATGCAAATCAGGATGCAAAGCCAGTGTATGTTATGTGCATGAAAGTACTGGCAAATGAAAGATTAAACCCTCAAAACTTCAAAAACATTTAAAGACTAAGCATGGCAAGTCCAAAGATAAACCTCTTGATTTTTTTCATTGGCTGCGGCGAGAACTTAAATAATCAGCTGAAGTCCTTAGCAGAAATGTAACAAATGACAAAGCAAGTGAGGTTGTGCGGATCAAGTAGGCTCACCTGTCGCATTAAAGGTAAGCAATAATGGTGTGTCACAAAGTTCAGGCAGCGTGGGTCACGAAGGTCGACTGGTATGGGTCGTGAAGGTTGGCTGGATGGTAGAAATGGGTCGCAGGAAAAAAAGTTTGAAAAACACTGTTTTTGATTACAACATGTGTTCAACATTTGAGGAATGGGACAATGGTCAGTCAACAGGTGCCCAATTTTCCTTAACCAGTCCAAGCAACTGTCTTTTTATATTACAAATTTAAGGTGGGATTTTTCATCTATTCAAGCCGGCGGGATTGAATCCCACTGCAGTGAATTGAGTTTTGGCCGAGTGCCAAATTCTCCATTCACACTGGCAGCGGTAGCTGGGCGAATTGGGAATGGCAAATCACGGCCAATATCTATTTCCACATTCAAGTACAAGCCATTGCCCTGCATCAAACTCCTCATAGAATCACACTCAGTACATCTAAGACCTACACCTTGAACCCAGGCATCACTCCCAGTCAGCACACATTAATCTTCTTAGTTGAGCTTATTTGCTAGAGGTTACCGTGTACCTGTTCCCCAAAGCCCTCTCATGCAACTAAAGAGAAAGAGGGCCTGCTTCTGACTCTTCACATGGGACCTACCATTGCCATATGCTGATCAATTTGCCTCAAAGCCTTCTCCTCGTTGGCTGTACATGAAGTTCTGAATGAAGTCAGAACTTCACTTGGCCGCAGTGAGTTTGAATAGTGGGCTATGTCATTCAAATCACAGTCAAACCATGGGTGATGAGTCTCTGCCTGGATATATGTTTGTGGGGAATAAACTGCATGCTGACTATCCCAACTCTTGCACTTGGCTTCTTGGTAAAAGTTAAAACTGTTTTTCAAAAAATACAGGTTAGTGCTCAAGCAGCAACTGTAAGGCCAATGCTGCATGGTGAGCACTTTTTATGAGCTCAAACCATAGTGTCCTCGGCCCAATCATCTTCAGTTGCTTCATCAATGACTGTTAGCCGTTTAGCTGCTGTTGTATAAAGAGACAAAAGTTCTACCCCTTCTCGCAAACACCTTTATTTTCCTTTAACACAACTCTGTACAAAAAATCTATCATCACATCACATGCCCCAAAGGCCACCTGAAGCTTCTTTACATATCAGTGTCAATTCCTGGATACTTAACATAAATGAGACATTTAATTGGAATGTCTCTTAACCCATTCCTTAACAGTCTCCCCTTCCTTGGAGAAAAAAAATAATTTTGTGAAAACAAAATTACAAGAAACTCAAAAGCACACGCAATTTCCCCCCTTCTTTTTTTTTAGTTTTGGAAGGAAAAAACAAAGCCACAGAAACAGATGCCCTTCATTAACAATAAAAGTTTCAGTGAATTCGCCCCTCTTTTCGTAAAACAGTCTGACAATTGATAGCTACGGTCGACCCATTTCATTTTTGCTATCTCCCCTCTGCCCAACATCTGCTTCAAACTTGCGAT
The DNA here is from genome assembly GCF_902713615.1 of Scyliorhinus canicula. Taxonomy (NCBI): domain Eukaryota; kingdom Metazoa; phylum Chordata; class Chondrichthyes; order Carcharhiniformes; family Scyliorhinidae; genus Scyliorhinus; species Scyliorhinus canicula. The sequence goes on from NC_052146.1 coordinate 203,865,954, forward strand.
GTCTATCCTTAACCTTTTCTCATTGACACTTGTTGTAGAGTGCATATTTTCCCACAGGGATTGATTATCAATGTTACACTCAATGGGTATGTTACCCAAATCCCCTAATCCCAAAATTTCTGTCAATATCTGAGATATATAAAATGCCATATCCACCCCCTCGACAAGGTTTAACGTCTCAGCAGCCAAAATGCTTTTGACCACTGTAGCCATGCTGGCCACGCAAAATGGACACTGAGCCAAACTAAAATGGAAGGCTGCTGGGAAACAGACAGTTCAGCCAGAACAGCAGTCTGCAAAGAGCAGTTTGCATTCTGCAGCAGCAGAAACCAGTTTGGGCTCAGGTGAAAAGACCTTAGCTAGGTGCAAATGGCAAAACGCTTTGCATGCTAATGAGGCCATCAGACTTGAACACCCACACAATAGATACATTTGGTTCTGAATGGACACATTCTAATCAAGACCCAGACATCGAGGCACCAGAAACCTCCAAACAAAAGGACATAAGAAACGCCCCCTCCATCACGGAGACCCCCTCGCATTGGGGAATTAATCCAGTATCGATAAGAAATTGATCCAATAGGTAGAGCCCGCCCGAGAAGAGGGAAGGACAATGGAACCCCTATAAAAGATAGGGACCTCGTGTTGTCCGGTCTGTTAAACCCGTGCTCCGGCTCCGACTGACATCGCGCATCCTGACTCCAGCCGTTGAGCACCAGCCGCCGAAACCGTAAGTTCAACGCTCGCTACGCGATCCAAGCCCACTAGACTCCCAAGTACCAGAACGCTTGCTGAAGGCTGCAGACAAAACCAGGACGAAGGCCTCGTTCTCTGACCTTGCCTGTTCCTGTTAGATAAGTATTCTGTTTGCTTAAGTTTAGTTGTAGCTTAGTCTCTTAGTGTGTGCATGAGTATTTATTATAACTGTATAATAAATATTGATCGTTTGAACTTTACTAATCGGTGTATCGTCTTTATTACTTTGAACTTGACCTTGGAATACTTGTGACGTTGCCTATACGGCAACTGGCGACTCCAGAGCTAAATAATTACATAGAACAGAGCCTAGCAGTGTTAAGCACACGTCGAACTCGGAGGCGTGTTAATACACTCCAATAAACGCGTTTTACGCCCATAGTAAAACGTGCAACATTTAGTGGCGACATCCGCCGGGACCCTGTTGTAAGTGGAAACACCACAGTGTCCAGGACCCTGAAATTTGAATTAGAACTCCAAATTGCAGAGAAAGAAAGAGATCACAAGTATTCAAGGTGTTCAAAATAATAAGCGAAATTCGGAAGTGTGTTTAGTGCATGCGTACTAACAGGGCTGTAAGGTAAAACTGGAAGCTTTTTGTTGCGACAAACTTTCGGTAGTTTTGTGATCGGAAAATAGCGTAAGCCGTACCCTTTTCTCGAAACACCACCCCAGCAACCCCCTGTTCCAAATTATAAAAAGAGAGTCAGAGGAAATGGCCATGCAGGCAATGGAACGTCTGATGGATCCAGCAAAGTTTGTGGTCGCAGCGACCAGCAGCAGTAGCAGGGTAGGCCAGTGTCCCACGTGGGAGCTGGAACTCCGCAAATATCTGCAGGGAAAGGGATGGCCCCTTTGGAAAGAGTTTTGTGCAAATGAGGAGACAGGTCCCGGGAGTATAGGTCATACTTGGTGGGAGAACCTCTCTCAAATACACAAAAAGAGTTTAGGTAAAGCACGCAAGCCGATGGCGATTGTGTCCTGCTTGGCACAGTTGCGAGGCGCAGAGGAGGTCATCAGGACGCTCCGGGCAGATTTAGAGGAAAGGAACCGAATGAGTAAGGTCGATGTCAGGGACATCGAGAAAGAAAACCTGGAATTAAAAGGGAAGTTGGCAGAGAAGGGTAGAGAGGTGGATGATGCCAAGAGGGCTCACCAGTCTTGTCTAGCTCATCTGAGCAGTTCCCAGACCCAGTATGAGAAAGCCTATCAGGACGTGCAACGTGCCGTTCTGATAAGACAGGAATCGGAAAAGCAGGTGGAGGCATTGCAGAGGCAATGTTCCGATCTCAAAGCAGCTTTGAGAGCACTCCACGCTGCAACGACCGAACAAAGACAAAGCACAGTTGACCACGCGAAATGCAGGAAACAGATTGCGGAACTGCAATCTCTGCTTTCGGTGCAGAATGGCTTCCAAAGCACCTTTGGAGCACAGTTAGATGGGGAAAACGCCCCAGATTGGCAGGAATTAAGCGAGACAGCGCAGCGTTATGTTCAGGGAACATGTGCGCCCGCAGCTCAGCAGAAACGACAGGCACCCCAACCCCCCACAGCTCAGACCATAACCGCACCCATGAATCCCGTAACCACACAGAGAAAAGCCGAATCCGAAGGCGCCCCAGACATAACTTACACCACCCCTTTAACAGTAACCCAGCTAAGGGACGCTTGTGAAAAGATCACTCCGTTCCTCCCTACCGCAGACCCCCACCAGTTTTTCGCTAAAGTAAAACAGCAGGCTACCATGTACGGCCTGGATGAGAGAGAGCAGGTTAAGCTCACCGTGCTGAGCTTAGACCAGAGCGTAGTAGCAGCCCTCCCCGACCCACAAAACGTGGCAGGAGGCAGCCTAGAGGAGATGCACACCGCCATTTTAGATGCCATCGGGTACAATAGAGGTGACCCCGTAGAAGGATTGAATAAGTGCAGGCAGAAGAGATCCGAACACCCCACAGCATTCGCAGGAAGGCTGTGGATTCATTTCAGCGCAGTTTTCGGACAGCTAGATAGAGCGCATTTAACCCGCGAAAACATGGTTAAGTGGACGCGCACAATTATCTCACACGCAACAGAAGCAGGACAGAGCGCTTGCAATAGTTACGACCCCTCAGAAGAGGCCCATAACGAAAAATGGGTCCTCAAAAGATTGTCCCGCGCTTGGGAGCAATCGCTTCAGGCAAAAGGAAAAGTTAGATCCCCAGAAGAGGCTCAGGCTGCTGCAGATATCCAAGCAGTCAGAGAGCACCAGAAGCCCGCATGGGTAAATGAAGGCAAGAGCAGCCCTCAACAGAAAGGACAGGAATGCTATAACTGTGGACAGTTAGGGCATTGGGCAAAAGAGTGTAATGCACCCCAGCGATCTCAGAGAGGCCAGCAGACAGGCACTCTGAACCGCAACAAAGCAAAACCCATCCACAATGTAGCAGTACAGTCAGGACCCACCAATGTGGACGAGACGAACTGACGGTGTTCGGGCTCCCCCACTTGGGTCTGTGACACACTATGGGACTCATCAGGGAGGCCCGTAGTCACGGCAAAAGTCAAAGGGAAGCCCATAGAGTTACTGTGGGACACAGGAGGATCCCGCACCACCATTAACTCCACAACCACGGCACACTCAGACACGTGGCCGACCACCTCCACCATCACACTTAGCGGGTTCACCGGACACTCGCAGCAGGGACATATCACAGCACCCGTAGCGATCCAGCTAGGGAACATTAGCACAAGGCACCCCGTAGTTTTAGTAAATCTTCCCCGGACAGCAGAGCACATCCTGGGGATAGATTTTATGAACGCTCACAGCTTGTCGTTCGACCCAGTGAACCAGTGTGTCTGGCGAATGGCTAGATCAGACAGAGCCCCAGCCACCCTCACAGTAGGAGACTACGCTAATCGGATTAGCGCAGTGGGAGAGTACTCATTCGACCTGACTACACTCCACACCGACCGACAAATTAAGGCCCTACTAAACAAACACAGGACAGCATTTGCAAGTCACCGTCATGACTGTGGCAGAATGACTGGACAAGTTCATGTTACCGGACAGGACCCCCGACCGCAAAAGCAGTATAGATTTCCCCTTGAAGCAGAGGTGGAAATAGAAAAAGTTATAGGCAGCTTGTTGGACCAAGGTGTACTGAGAACGGTAGCCTCCACCAACAATGCCCCTATTTGGCCAGTGAGGAAGCCCGATGTATCATGGCGTCTGACCATCGATTACCGGGAACTCAACAAAGTAACCCCCGCAGTAGCCCCAACGGTAGCTACTAGTCCCGAGACCATGCTCAAGCAGGGTCTCAACGCCAAGTACTTCACGGTATTGGACATCAGTAATGGATTCTGGTCAATACCATTGGCAAAAGCGTGCCAATACAAATTCGCATTCACTTTTAAAACACAGCAGTACACGTGGACATGCCTCCCACAAGGATTCCACAATTCACCCTCCATTTTCCACCGACAGCTGGCAAGTGGATTAGGAAAATTTTCCCGACCCGAATGTCTGGTACAGTATGTAGACGACCTACTACTGCAGACAGACACAAAGGCAGAGCACATTTCGCTTCTGGCCGAACTCCTGGAACTCTTAACTGAAATTGGCTGTAAAGTTAACCCGAAAAAGGCCCAAATATTGGAAAGTAAAGTGATGTATTTGGGATCAGTCATCACGCACGGCAAACGCGAGATCGAATTCAAAAGAATTGATTCGATCGTCAAATTGCCCCTTCCCCAGAATGTTTCAGCCCTCCGGTCGTTTTTAGGACTGGTTGGCTATTGTCGGAACCACATAGACGGATTCGCGACAAAAGCCGCCCCACTTTCAGACCTCCTTAAGAAAGGAGCCCCCTGGGAATGGCTTCCGCAGCATACAGGCGCTGTGGAAGAGTTGAAACGAGCCCTTAGTGCAGCACCCGCGCTGCTAGTCCCCGACCAACTTTCACCGTACGCAATCGAGGTAGCTAGCACAGATCTGACCCTCTCGGCCGTGTTGCTTCAGGAACGGCACGAGCAGCTAAGACCAGTGGCTTATGCCTCCCGACTGTTAGACCCGGTAGAACAAGGATTTTCAGCCTGTGAGAGGCACCTCCTTGCTGTCTTCTGGGCAGTACAGTATTTCTCATACATCACCGGACTCAACCCCATTACTATTCTGACCGAACATACACCCACACAGCTACTACTAGACGGTCGACTGAAGGACGGTTCAGTTAGCCAGATTAGGGCAGCCAGGTGGACCCTACTTTTACAAGGACGGGACATTACAGTAAAACGGACACGCACACACACATACTTAGCAGACAACCTCCAATACCCCGGACAGCCCCATGACTGTGAAATTGTAGCTCCCCTGCATAACACAGGACCCTTTTTAGCAAAAACACCCCCCAGGAAGATAGGGAACCCGAAACAAAGCCCCCAGCCCACAGACACGTGTGGACCCTTGAGGATTTATGTAGACGGTTCCTCCACAGTTTTAAATGGTGAGCGTATCACAGGATGCGGCATCTATGTAGAGGACGCGCAGGGGCGCGCTCTCGAAGAGATAGCTCTTAAGTTACCAGGTCACTTAGGCGCGCAGGCAGCAGAGCTAGCAGCCATAGCGTATATAGTGGACCACCCCGATTCTTTCCCCAGCCCAGCAGACATATATTCAGACAGCTTATATGTCTGCAATAGCCTAACAGATTTTCTGCCCCTGTGGAGGACACGAGGTTTTGTCTCCACAGACGGAAAACCCCTTCCATCAGCCCCCTTACTCCAGCATATCCTAGAGAAAGCGAAGGACAGGACCTTCGGCATTATAAAAGTTCGAAGCCACCATAGGTCATCACCCCCTGGGAATGTAAAAGCCGACGCGTTGGCTAAGGCAGGTTCCAGGAGAGGACATTTATGGACCCCCCCAGCTAGCGCACCAGCTAGCGCCCCTGTGAGCGCAGTCCAAGTCTCACAGACTGATATTAAAGATCTCGTGGCAGCACAGCAACAGGACGGAGACCTCAGGGAGGTTTTCAAGGGAAACTTTGTGCCTGCTTACGAGCACTTTAAACACGCACTGACCACACATGAGGGTGTGATCATTAAGGACCAACTTTATGTGGTCCCACAGCAGGACAGGAATCAGATGATTGCCTTGTTCCACGACGGACACGGGCATCAGGGAATTGATGCAACAACGAGGCACCTCAGGCAACTCTGTTGGTGGCCTAATCTCAGGAATGATGTAACGCACTACATAGAGAATTGCCTGATTTGTGCACAGAATAACCCGGAGCGGTATTCTAAGAAGGCACAACTTCGGCATACTCGCCCAGTTAACGGCCCTTGGACAAACCTCCAGATCGACTTTATAGGTCCATTGCCCCCTTGTAGGAATGGCTATAAATACGTTCTGGTGGTGATAGATACCTTTACCAAATGGGTAGAGGCATTTCCCTCGCGAACAAACACAGCTAAGACAGCTGCAAAGATCCTGACCCACCACATCTTCACGAGATGGGGTTTACCCCGAAGTATCGATTCGGACCAGGGATCTCACTTTACAGGACGGGTCATGAGGAACGTCCTGACAATATTCGGAATCAAACAGAACTTCCATATTGCGTATCATCCACAGTCCAGCGGGATTGTGGAGCGCATGAATCGGACCCTAAAAACTACCCTTAGGAAAATGGTTCAACAGAACAATTCCACATGGGATTCAGTGCTCCCCTTTGCACTTATGTTCATAAGGAACACTGTCTCCACATCTACAGGATACACACCACACACACTCATGACCGGACGCCCTATGAAAGGTACAGAATTCCTTTTAGGACTGGACATGACAAGCCCCGAAGTGACGGCCCTCACACATGAAAAGGCAGTTAAAGATCTAGTTGAGACTGTGAGGTCTGCACAGCTCGCAGCCGCAGTCCAGCTAGGGAAACGCCGACAGCAACGGACTGCCTGTTTCAATAAGACCGTACACACCACAGAATTCCAGGTTGGGCAACAGGTAATGTTATCTGTTTATAACCCCAGCAGTTTTTTGGCTCCAAAATACTCCGGTCCCTACTCAATTTCGGACAAAATTAGCCCCTCCGTTTACAGGATAAAGTATCCTAATGGGAAGACCGCGTGGTTTCATATAAACCAGTTAAAGGCATATGGAACACAGGCCAACCATGCTCACCATGTCCTGCTGGATGCAGCAGAACACTTCACCCCGCCCACCAGAGACACTTTTCCACCATCCCCCTCACAGACCAGTTCATCAACGGACTCGCCCACGACTCCGCCCACAGACCACAACAGACCACGCCCCGACACGCCCACAAGCTGCCACAGCAGAGACAGCAGGACTGACACTGACTCTGAAGACAGCGACACCACACAGCCATACAGCCCACACTGCACCAACTACGACCCCGACTCCAGTGACCCCATGGAAGTCACTTACCTCAAATATCCAGAACCACCACCCGACCCCGACTACCCCGACAACACACTCGACGCCACACAATGGCACAGGGACAATTCCTACAGACTTGTCCGCAATGATGAAAGTGACCCCCGGTCACACAACTCCAAAATAGCATGCCTGATCCACACAAGGGTGTGGGATCCGGGAGAGCAGGACGACACGGTGTCTGACTCCCGACACGGCAACCCCTTTGTGACCCTGTTCACAGAGGCAGAATCAAAGTGAGGTGTCCAGATGATGTAAGATAGGAATCGTTTGAGGGAAACGATGTCCTTTCTGATGGAACCTGCACGTATGTTTGTCTTCGTTTTATGTTTGTTTGTTTTCAGCAATGTAAATGTTTCAGTTGGAGGATGGACATCTTCTTTTCAGCTGAAAAGATTGTGACCACCTCACATACACGTTAGTTTGTCCGCAGATACTTTTGAGAACTTCGGTTTGATTGGAGATCTTTTCCAAAGTTGTAAGGCCACACGCCAAATAGCTTGTCCGCAGATATCTCTGAGAACTTCAGTGATGTCCTCAGTTGGAGCATCTTGGCCCCCTTGGTTTTTTTGGTGCCCCTCTATTCGGCGAAATAGAGGCTGCAAGTCATGGTCAACACATTCGTACCCGTTTCTTTCCAGGTTACTCAGGCAGTGGACAAACGGCACTGAGGACCCGCCCTGTCTGAGAACCAACCCTTGGTCAGCCAAGCTCGGGTATGGCACAGCACGCCCTACCCGGGGATCCCATCCAACTCGTACCCGTAGCGGCCCATACGCAACTCATTCGGATGTTTATTTCCAAGTTTGTTTTCATTTTACGTTAGGTAGCCCTTCGGCCACCATCCCACATGCTATTTACATCCGGAAACATTCGGATGGTAAATCAGCAAAGCCTGCGAGACGGCTCGCAGAAGGAAGGATTGTTAGGTGTATGCTGGTCTTTAAATTCGCTTTTTGAAAAAAAAAATGAGGGGAGTCACAGGGTGTGACTTAGCCAGTCATTTTAAAGGGTCAATTGGGTTTTGAAAGACAGATGCACTAACAAGTAAAGGTCTTAAACTGTGTATTGACAGATACTGTGCTTGATCCCAAAGGTTTCAAAGGACGAGACAGAGGTCGAAGCCAGGATTGTCAATACCGGAGGAAGAAGGAAGAGAAAGAAGAAGAACAACAAAAGATGATGGAAGCCCACTTATTACTGTTTAATGTCATATGTATATGTGTGGAAACAAGACACGTTTCCCCCACAACCCCCACCGTAAATGTTAGTACAACAAACCCCCAGTGCTCAGCTCTGATCAGCGAGGTTCAGACCTGGTGTACTAAATTCATGACGTGGTACTCCATGTCCTACATAATCGAATCACTGTTGGTGATCGCGATCCTCATCGTCCTAGTGCAGACCCTCAGGTTGAGGAAATGGAAGAGGAGAGCCTCTCGTTCCAGCACCTCACCCATCTATAGAGTGCAATCCCCCATCTTCGGATTCCACCAAACCCCTCAACCCCTCACTGATTACAACACTCTGTAAATAAAATTCAGCCATGTATTATATTGTTCCATACTCGACTGCCGAGTTGGGAAGTGTGATGTTGTGGTGTGAATGGTTAAGATTTTAGAGTGATTAAATGTTTAAGTTAAGGTTAAGGTTAATAGTGATAGGTAGAGGTTCCCAATTGTAGTAATGCATGTCCCTTTGACATAGGGCCAAGTAGAGATGTTAGTTAAAATTTTTTTTCTCTTCTTCCCATAGTTTAGAACAGAGTAGAACAGGAACTGGCAAGAGGTCAGAACACAAGGAAGGCAAAGTACATAGGTGATCCTTCACAATAGTATGATTGTGAGGATCACAAGGAGGGAATGTAGCCATGCTGGCCACGCAAAATGGACACTGAGCCAAACTAAAATGGAAGGCTGCTGGGAAACAGACAGTTCAGCCAGAACAGCAGTCTGCAAAGAGCAGTTTGCATTCTGCAGCAGCAGAAACCAGTTTGGGCTCAGGTGAAAAGACCTTAGCTAGGTGCAAATGGCAAAACGCTTTGCATGCTAATGAGGCCATCAGACTTGAACACCCACACAATAGATACATTTGGTTCTGAATGGACACATTCTAATCAAGACCCAGACATCGAGGCACCAGAAACCTCCAAACAAAAGGACATAAGAAACGCCCCCTCCATCACGGAGACCCCCTCGCATTGGGGAATTAATCCAGTATCGATAAGAAATTGATCCAATAGGTAGAGCCCGCCCGAGAAGAGGGAAGGACAATGGAACCCCTATAAAAGATAGGGACCTCGTGTTGTCCGGTCTGTTAAACCCGTGCTCCGGCTCCGACTGACATCGCGCATCCTGACTCCAGCCGTTGAGCACCAGCCGCCGAAACCGTAAGTTCAACGCTCGCTACGCGATCCAAGCCCACTAGACTCCCAAGTACCAGAACGCTTGCTGAAGGCTGCAGACAAAACCAGGACGAAGGCCTCGTTCTCTGACCTTGCCTGTTCCTGTTAGATAAGTATTCTGTTTGCTTAAGTTTAGTTGTAGCTTAGTCTCTTAGTGTGTGCATGAGTATTTATTATAACTGTATAATAAATATTGATCGTTTGAACTTTACTAATCGGTGTATCGTCTTTATTACTTTGAACTTGACCTTGGAATACTTGTGACGTTGCCTATACGGCAACTGGCGACTCCAGAGCTAAATAATTACATAGAACAGAGCCTAGCAGTGTTAAGCACACGTCGAACTCGGAGGCGTGTTAATACACTCCAATAAACGCGTTTTACGCCCATAGTAAAACGTGCAACACCACTCTCCTTATTTTCTTTGTTTCCCACACAAGAGGGCAACATTTACCATTGTTCCCCAAAAGGAAAATTATAAAATCTCCTGCGCTTGAAACCCCATCACGTAAATTTGCGTAGGACGCATCACTATGAACTATGAGTTTCATTTGCCTAAGTTCACCTAAAACCGGGAACCTCAAAAAACACTCCTGCATTTTTAGTTTGACTAACAATTTACTTGCTCTTATTATGTCTTCCACTTTGGGACCATTCATTTTTGTACTCAACTCTAAGACATCAAAACTAACATCCAGTCTCGTCTGTCTGACTAACCAATTCAGTTGCCCAATTAAACTTTGTAGTTGCTCTTTTTCCATCTTTGAAACCACTGCGTCTTTTTGTGAAACCCGACCATGACTAATAGCTATTGGGCTGATGTTCTCCAACAAGATTGCTGATGTAAAGTTTCTCCTAACTTAGTCTGTCTGATTTCCAGTCCAATATATTTAAATGCTCCCGGAGCCTGACTTCCAACCCTGAATTCTTTCCTCAAACCAGAGATTACAATAGCTTTGAAATCACTAGTCCCACCCCACAAAAAATCATCAACATGCATCATAAATATGTCATAAAGATTTCCTTTATACTGCCAGTAAAACTTTGCGGATCTGCTTTCAACTGGCAACAGCCTAACTTTAATAAAAACTGACCTTACCGAAAAATACCAGACTCTAGACACATCATTTAATCCATATACACATTTGTTCACCTTCCAGAGTAGCCCTTCTGGGTTAGCTGCCTCTTTAGGAGGATGGAGAAAAATGTCTCTCTGAAGCTGATGCCCCTGCAAAAAGGCAGCTTTTATATCTATAGATTTGCAGTCCCATGCCTTTGTGCCTAATAGAGCCAAGAAGATCTTTAAAATAACCTTTCCTGCCTTAGATGAATCTACCCTTATATCCTGATCTTCTAAGTTTTCTTCAAATCCCCTTGCCACAAGCCTGGCCTTTGCCTTATAAGTTCCATCTGGAAGTACCTTTTCCGTGAAAAATCTATCTGTGGGATAGAGCTCTTTGTACCCTATCCGATACTTCTGTGTACACCCCAAATTCACTCCAACTATGCAGTTCTTGCGGTTTGGCATCTTTTATAACTTTGTCATCTAATTTACTGGAAGCCAACAAAATCTCACGCGCATGTGAGCTTCTACTCCTAGTAGTATTTATCGTCTTACTCATGTTCCGCGATGTTGATAAACTACGTCCCCTATCCCGCCTGGTATCTTGATCTGTACTGCTACTGCTTGATCTTTCCCTTCTGCTATGGGATGTCCTTTCAATAGTTCTCGACCTTTTCCTGCGAACCTGTTCACTATCTGATGTACTATCTGAACTGACACTGCGTTTCTGTGCCCTCCATTTTTGAACGTCATGTTCCCAATCCATTGTCTTGACACCCTCCCCTGAATGCTGTACATTCAACCAATATTTATACTTTCCAGTGGCCTTCCCTGCTCTACTAATAACAGTTGCATCCTTCCATTGACTAGACCCTTCAGGCAAATATAGTACTTTTGTACCAACTTTTGGCAGTTGTCCTTTCGGACAAATGCCCTGTTCTAATTCATCGGAAGTACTGTGTTCCTCTACAGAAACCCTGGGCGGGATTCTCCAGGAATTGGCGGGGTGGGCAGAAATGCTGCAGTGGAGTGGCAGGAACCATTCCGGCGTCAGGCTGACCCAAAGGTGCGGAATCCTCCGTACCTTCAGGGGTGAGGCCGGCGCCGGAGTGGTTTGAGCCCCGCTGAAGGGGCTTTGCTGGCTGGCGCGGGTCTGCGCATGCGCGGGAGCATCAGCAGCTGCTGATGTCATCCCCGCGCATGCGCAGGGAGGGGTTCACCTTTGCGCCGGCCATCGCGGAGGCTTACATGGCCGGCGCGTAGGAATAGAGTGCCCCCACGGCACAGGCCTGCCCGCGGATCGGTGGGCCCCGATCGCGGGCCAGGCCATCGTGGGGGCACCCCCCCGGGACCAGATTGCCCCGCGACCCTCCGAGGACCCCGGAGCCCGCTCACGCTGCCAGGTCCCGCCAGTAAGAGACCTACTCCAATTTACACCGGCGGAACCTGCATAGAACGGGTGGAACTTCGGCCCGTCGCGGGCCGGAGAATCGCCGGGGGGGGGGGGGGAGCCCGCCGACCGGCGCGGCACAATTCCCGTCCCTGCCAAATCTCTGGTGCCAGAGAATTCGACAGCCGGCAGGGGCGGGATTCGCACCGTCCCCCGGCGATTCTCCGACCCGGTGGGGGGTCGGAGAATCCGGCTCCCTGTCTATATCAGTGAACAGATCCTCATAGTTCTGTAACACATGCGTACCAGCTGACCCTGGTTCCTCGTCATGTCTGTCTGCTCTGTCTAAATTTGAAAATTTGTAATCTGTACCCATTATCCTTGATGAATGTACCATAACAGTTTGATTGCCATGTTGCAAAATAATTGTTTTGCCATCTATGCCTATGATCTTCACTGGGCCTTTCCATTCATTAAAATTGTTTCTCTTCTAGTATACTATGTCTCCTTGCTGAAAATCAGTATTCGGTGCCATACATTATGCCTTAAATCTCTGCAAATTCTTTGCTTCCAAAAAAACTTTTCTACTGCTGTGTAATGCATTTAAATAGAACATAGAACATAGAACAGTACAGCACAGAACAAGCCCTTCGACCCTCAATGTTGTGCCGAGCCATGATCACCCTACTCAAACCCACGTATCCACCCTATACCCGTAACCCAACAACCCCACCCCCTTAACCTTACTTTTATTAGGACACTACGGGCAATTTAGCATGGCCAATCCACCTAACCCGCACATCTTTGGACTGTGGGAGGAAACCGGAGCACCCGGAGGAAACCCACGCACACAGGGGGAGGACGTGCAGACTCCACACAGACAGTGCCCCAGCCAGGGATCGAACCTGGGACCCTGGAGCTGTGAAGCATTTATGCTAACCACCATGCTACCCTGCTACCCTGCCATGCTCAGCAAAGGCAGATATAATCATAGTCCCTTCCCAAGCTGGAGGCCGGTCATCCAAAATAGACGGAATTTTAGGATTTCTACCAAACACTAATTGATAGGGACTATAGTCCCCAACCATCTGCATTGAATTCTTTGCATGTGGTACCATTAGTCCATGCACAAAGAGTCAATAAACACTCTCTGGTAATCGGCCATTTGCTCGTGCAGAATTTGAGTATGACTGGTGAGGCTCAATCAGGACTCATCAAGACATTTTGCAATAATAGAAATTCAAGTAAGCCCATGCTAAAGCTGAATTTAACTTGCAGTTTGGTCTATCTGCCAAAATTTTCCGGAGCATGTCATCTATTACAGCATGGTTTCTTCTGCACACACCATCACTAAAGGGGCTTTCCGCAGTAGTATTCATAACTGTGTTATTCATGTTTTCACACATATCGCTAAACTCATCATTAGCAAATTCTCCCCCATTGTCCGTAAGGAATTTTGCTGGTGGGCCCATTCACGTCCCTCGTGTATCTTCCATAGTCTGCTTTATTGCTGACTGTCCTATTTGGATCATCAGAGCCATAGGAATCGAATGTTTCCCCAGAAACCTTTTTTAAGGCATCTGCCATCTGACTGAATAAGGTATCCTTATTAGCAAACTGAACTGTCAAAACCAGGAGCCTATCCATGCTGCTCACTCTAGCACAGTCCAATAATTTAAATGCTAATGCATATTGTGGAAATTCCAGGCTGTGTTTCTGCAGCCTTTGATATAGTCTGCTAAATTCCATTATATAGTCTTCAATGGAGACATCCTCTGTTTTCCGGACTCTATCAAGATCTGACCAGGCTTCATATGCACTTAATAAGTCATCCTTTTGATAAATCTTATCCATATAACATAATAGAGTCTCCAGACCTTCTTCTAAGTCTAACTCTTCCAATTCCAGCTCAGAAAACACTTTGTCTTTTCCAGGTCTCTTAACTGAAATAAATTGTGCCCTAATGTCAAAGCATTAATGAAAAATCATCGCCATGACATGTTAATTGTTTTTTCCTCTCGGCTTTTCTGTTTTTATCCCATGTTTCAGTGCCTCATAGATATCTGATCAGTTAACTATATCCCCAAGTAACAGCATTTACAGAATATAAGTAACTGAGGAACTAAGATTCACACCAATGACTTTAAAAAAAATAAATTTAGAGTACCCAATTATTTTTTCCAATTAAGGGCCAATTTAGCGTGGCCAATTCACCTAACCTGCACATCTTTTTGGGTTGTGGGGGCAAAACCCATGCAGACACGGGGAGAATGTGCAAACTCCACACGGACAGTGACCAGGGCCGGGATTCGAACCCGGGTCCTCAGCACCGTAGGCAGCAATGCTAACCACCAATGACTTTTTTAATTTAGTAGAGACTATTGCTGAACAAAAGGCAAAAAGTTGAATATCAAGCTACCTGGTTGAAATTTCAAGCAATAGTTGGCAGTTAACTGTCACTCGCTTTCAACTGGTGCATTCTCCATGGTAATGCCTCTACCTATCAGTGTCCATTCATCACTCAATCAGCATTCTCTGCTCATAGCGTATAAATTTGTTGCCTTACTTGAATTTCTATTCTTGCAAAATGTCCTGATGAGTCCTGATTGAGCCTCACCAGTAATACTCAAATTCTGCACGAGCAAATGGCCGATTACCAGAGAGTATTTGTTAACTCTTTGTGTATGTACTAACGGTACATACACTAGGTGTGTCAGAATGTGTTTGCCTTTTTGTTCTTCCTTCCTATTTTTTTACAGGTACAGGACTTGACACATAGTACTTGGTATCCTGCATAAATGTGCGCTGTCAATAGGAACAGGGAGATGTTAGAACTTGCATTTCTACATTGCACCTTTAAAGTAATAAAGCAACCAAAACGCATTTATCTGGAGCCTTTAAAGCAAGAGCCACAAAAAGGAGCTCTTTGGACAGCTAGCCAGAAGCTTGGATAAAGATGTAGGTTTTAGAGAGAAGTAACGGAAGCAAATTCCAGAGCTAAGAGCATTGGCAGCTGAAAGCAGGGTCACTTGCAGCAGGCATGTTGCATCGTCACTCACATCAGGGGCTGGTTTAGCACACTGGGCTAAATCGCTGGCTTTTAAAGCAGACCAAGGCAGGCCAGCAGCACGGTTCAATTCCCAGCCTCCCCGAACAGGTGCCGGAATGTGGCGACTAGGGGCTTTTCACAGTAACTTCATTGAAGCCTACTCGTGACAATAAGCGATTTTCATTTTTTTCATTTTTTCATCAATGCAATGGGGATGGGAACATCAAATAAGTTATAGGAAGAATTAACTTCCATTTCTAGAAGGGCCTCCCATGTCCTTAGCCCATTTCAAAACGTTTCACAGCTGCAGAATTACCATTGAGAGGTCGTCACCATTCTAATGTGGACAAACAAAGCAACTGATGAAGGAGTTTGCCAGAAATTTCCATTGGGAGAGTATTCTCGATTCTCCTATTTCTCCTGGGTTTTCTGTTGAAGGCATCTGGGCAATCAGGAAATCCTTGTGGGTGGTTCTATAGCTTTTGACTCCTTGCTGATGGCCAGGCTTTATCCAACAGAATGGTACTTCAGTGGTCATTACTCAGGTGTGAGTTTTGATCGTGGCTGTTTAAATGTTGGTGAATGATTGAATTTGCGGAAAGACATACAACTACAGCCTGTCCTGACCAGGCCTCTGAAATTAAATTCCCTTCATCCCACAGATATTTATCGCACTGTCATTTTACCAATGGTGATTTGATCTAATGTGATACAATGAGTAGATTGGCAGTATCCAAGCCAAAGAGAACATATTTGTATTTATTTATTTTTTTTATTTTTTTATTTTTTTTTAAATAATTTTTATTGGAATTTTTTACAGAAAATATAACAACAAGTATAGCAAAAAGCAGTAATATGCAACTAACAGCCCCATAACACCCACAATTCCCCCCATACCGTAACATCACATGTATCACATTCCCCCACCCCCCCCCAAACAAGAGAACTTAACCATAAATTAAAATTAGATAAATCAAATTTAAATAAAATAAGCCAACATAATCAACGTCCCCCCCCCCCCCCCCCCCCCCCCCCACCCCCCGGGTTGCTGCTGCTACTGTCCCAGTACCCTATCGTTGAGCCAGAAAGTCGAGGAAAGGTTGCCACCGTTTAAAGAACCCTTGCACCGATCCTCTCAGGGCGAATTTGACCTTCTCTAGCTTAATAAAGCCCGCCATGTCATTGATCCAGGTCTCCACGCTTGGGGGCCTCGCGTCCTTCCACTGTAGCAAAATCCTTCGCCGGGCTACTAGGGACGCAAAGGCCAAAACACCGGCCTCTTTCACCTCCTGCACTAACATATTTGTATTTATAAGATGACTTGCATGTCCGGATGGTACTCCAAAGTGCTTTAGAGTGAATTAAGCTTGTTTTGGAAAGCACAATTACCATTTTAATAAAGGCAAGCAGCATTCAAGTTACTTGCAGCAAGGTCCCATGAACAGCAGTGAAATAAATGGTCAGCTAATAGAACGTAGAACAGTACAGCACAGTACAGGCCCTTCAGCCCACGATGTTGTGCCGACCATTTATCCGAATCTAAGAACAACCTAACCTACACCCCTTCAATTTACTGCTGTCCATGTGCCTGTCCAAGAGTCGCTTAAATGTCCCGAATGACTCTGACTCCACCATCTCCGCTGGCAGTGCATTCCATACACCCACCACTCTCTGTGTAAAGAACATACCTCTGACATCTCCCCTATACCTTCCTCCAATCACCTTAAAATTATGTCTGCTCATGACAGCCATTTTGTCCTGGGGGAAATTCTCTGGCTATCCACTCTCTCCATGCCTCTCATCACCTTATACACTTCTATCAAGGCACCTCTCTTCCTTCTTTGCTCCAGTGAGGAAAAACCTGTTTTAATCTGTTTTAAATCAGGTCTGATGAAGAGTCAAAGGACTTGAAACATTAACTCTGATAGCTGCTGGCAGACCAGCTGAGTTTTTCCAGCGTCCTTTATTCTTGTTCAGAATCCAACATTTACAGCACTTTGCTGTTTTAAGTGGTGCTGGCTGAGGAAGTAATGTTGGCTATTCTAACTCCAATTCTCTTTCTGCAACTAGTGGAGCACTAAGGCACATTATTGTTTGTTCTGTAGCTAAGACAGCTATGGAAACATAGCCACTCCATGGAGCAGGTCCCTCGCCTGGGGCTAGGGGCTGATAGGATGAGTGACACCACTCCACATCAAGCATGGCTGGCTAGGAATTTCTCTCGCTCTTACCGTCAGCCATTGGCATGTTCAGAAGGATTTTTCAGGTTGTCACACTCAACCTGTGTGGCCGCATTATGATCGTACCTTCCTTGGTCATCAAGCCCTGGAATGGGACTCAAACCCAGAGCTTCTGGTTTAGAGGCAGGCAGGCTACCCACTGCGCCACAAGACCTCCTAATGTTGGTCATGACTTACAGAGAACTTCCCTGCCCTTCCTTGAATAGTACCATGTGGTCTCCAGCTGCAAAGGAAGACAAAGGCCTCAGCTTAAAAGGCCTAGCATCTGACGGATAGCACCCCTGACAGTGTAGTGCTCCCTCAGTGGTGCACTGCAGTGTTCATCTGGATTCTATGTTCCAATGATGTGGAACTTAAACCCATGACCTTTTGACTCAGCAGCAAATGTACTCCTATTGAGCCAAGGCTAACATTTAACAATAGTCCTTTAACACTCCTCAAGCAGCTAATGAGCCGCTCAACCAATATAAATAATGAAAAGTTTATGGATCGAGCTGCGAAGAACACAAGACTGTACAGAAAAACTCAGTGGCACATTCTTAAAGCTTGTTTCATGACCAAACCTTTTAGACTGCGTAATGGAGAAAGTGGAAGATGTTTGTGGTCTGGGAGAGCAGCCCACAAACATATTCCAGAGGCAAGCTGTAAGGCAATACGTAACAGATGATGTGAACTCAGGGTCCATTACTGTGAGTTGTTGAAAGGAGATTGGAAGATGTTTCACAATCCAAGAAAGAACAGCAAGGTAAGGAGGGAGCTTTCCAACACAGCACAGATATCAGTAGTCCGTTTGAACATTCGCAAAAGAAATCCGGAGAGACGTGTTGAGAAGGCTGAAACAAGTGATGTACTGCAAGTGAAAATAGAAGATTAACGTCGGTCAATTTGCACATGCCATATGGCAAGGAGTATTATTGCACTGCAGGAAAGAATTTCCATGAGCCAAATTATCATGATTTATTCGCTACTATGCTGATGTCTAAAGGTAAAGTTGGCCAAGAGTCAAACAGGCAGTGGGAGAAACCTTTCACTGAATGTGAAGTTAAAAATGAGGAATTATTGGGATTTTCTCAGGTTGGACAAGTGCCCAGACCCATTGCTATCTACCATATGAATCAGGTTCTTTCTGATCTGCATCTTACATTGTATTGATTTGCCTGTATGCACTGGCTGTGCATGTGCTGAATTGTTTGTACCATGACAATATAACATTTGAATGGACAAGTGTGCTTATATGTTAAGAATCTCCCCTCTGGAATTCAGCATGTACTCACAGGAACAATTATGAGCTCACCAGTCATTCGCATCAAGCAGCGTCACATATAGAAGATCTCCAGATTACAATATAGATGAAGAAACCCAGGACAGAACACAAGACGCTGAAGATCAAACGTTTAACCAAGGGTGTGGGGTTGGGTGGGGGTTAGTGGTAGGGTTGATTGGAGACAAGAATGTGGAAGTTCAATGTGCCGACTGCCTTTAGTTCATAGGACACAGGGAAAACTTGGCAGGTTTTCCAGTATCCATTGGGAGAGAACCAGATTTAAGGATTCTGTTTCTCCCCTAATAGATGCTGGCACACCTGCTGAGGTTTTCCAGTGTCCCCTGTTCTTGTTTCCGATTCCAGCATCTGCAGTATTTTGTTTATTTCAGGATCAGTTCTTATGGGTTTATTCCTCAACAGATGATTTTGGTTTGGGCCAAATGAGAAATTATTTATTTATTGTTATTTGTTCCTTTGTAAGATGTGGGTATCAGTCCAACATTTATTGCTCATCCCTAATACATAGAGTCATAAAATTTACAGTGCCCATTGAGTCTGCAGCGGCCTTTGGAAAGAGCACCCTACTTAGGCCCATGCCTCCACTCTATCACCATAACCCAGTAACCCTACTTAATCTTTTGGACACTAAGGGGCAATTTAGCATGGCCGATCCATCTTTGGACTGTGGGAGGAAACCAGAGCACCCGGAGGAAACCCACACAGATGTGGTGAGAAAGTGCAAATTCCACACAAGGCCGGAATTGAACCTGGGTCCCTGGAGCTGTGAGGCAGCAGTGCTAACCACTGTGCCACCGTGGCGCCCCTGATTGAAGGACAAAACCAAGCACAGTAGGTCTGGCCTGTGAAAAGTTGGTGGTGTGCCAGCTTCTTGAACCACTGCAGTCCATGTTCTGTGGGTCCACCCACAGTGCTGAAAGAACTTTGACCCAGTAACAGTGAAAGAGTGGCAATATAGCACCAAGTCTGGATGGTGTGTAGCTTGGAGGGGAGACTGCAGGTGGTGGTGCACCTCTTGCCCTTGTCCTTCTAGGTGGTAGAGGTAAGTTTTGTTGAAGGAACCTTGGTGAGATGCTATAGTGCCTCATTTAGAAGGTACATACTGCTGTCAGTGTGAGTCGGTGGTGGAGGGAGTAAATGCTGAAGGTGGTGGACTGGGTAGTAATCAAGCAGGCTGCTTTGTCCCGGACTGTGTTGAGCTTCTTGAGAGTTGTTGATGCTGCACACAACCAGGCAAGTGGAGAGTGTTCCTCACGAATTTGCATGACCCTCTCATCAGAGGCCGGAAAGTTGGAGGCACAGAATTGCACCTGCACGTCTATTTGACAGACAAAGTCAATCTGCTCACACCGTGTGGTGATAGATCTGGAGAGTGCATCGGCCACAATGAGCTCTTTGCTCGGGGTGTATACCATGTCAAAATCGTAGCAGCGTAGCTTGAGGAGGATGCGTTGTACACGTGGCATCATGTCATTGAGGTCTTTTTGGATGATGTGAACCAATGGCCTGTGGTCCGTCTCGACCGTGAATTTGGGGAGGCCATACACATAATCACGGAACTTGTCGATCCCTGTAAGGAGGCCCAGGCATTCCTTTTCAATCTGAGCGTTTCGTTGCTCAGTGGGCGTCATGGCTCTAGAAGCATATGCAACTGGGGCCCAAGAGGAGGAGTCATCCCGTTGGAGGACCACTGCCCCAATGCCAGCCTGGCTTGCATCGCTGGGTATTTTTGTTTCCTTTGTGGGGTCGAAAAACGCCATGCACCGGGGCCTTGGTGAGTTTCGCCCTTAGCTCACGCCACTCTTGCTCATGAGCGAGAAGCCACTGGAAGTCCGTTGGTTTTTTAATGAGATGGCAGAGGGCTGTGGTGTGTGACGCCAAGTTGGGGTTGAACTTCCCAAGGAAGTTGACCATCCCTAGAAAGCGGAGGACCGCCTTCTTGTCCACCGGGGTCTTCATGGCATTGATCGCCGAAACCTTTTCCGCATCTGGCTGCACGCTATGCTGCGAAATGTGGCCGCCAAGGAATTTGATTTCTGATTGACCGAACGTGCATTTGGCTCTGTTGAGTCGGAGGCCATGCTCGTGGATCCTGTATAACACCCGCTTGAGGCGATCGATGTGTTCTTGAGGAGTTGTGGACCAGATTATGACATCGTCGACGTACACTCGCACCCCCTCGATGCCCTCCATCATTTGTTCCATTATGCGGTGGAACACCTCTGAGGCGGAGATGATGCCAAAGGGCATTCGGTTGTAGCAGTAGCAACCAAACGGGGTATTGAATGTGCACAGCTTGCGACTGGACGTGTCCAGCTGTATTTGCCAAAACCCCTTGGAGGCATCCAGCTTCGTGAAGAATTTGGCATGAGCCATCTCGCTGGTTAGTTCTTCTCATTTAAGTATTGGGTAGTGTTCCCTCATGATGTTGCGGTTCAAATCTTTGAGGTCGATACAGATTCAAAGTTCCCCTAACGGCATCTTGACGCAAACCATGGAGCTAACCCAGTCCGTGGGTTCCGTGACCTTTGAACTAATGCCCTGGTCCTGGAGGTCTTGCAGCTGCTGCTTGAGGCGGTCCTTGAGGGGTGCCGGAATCCGACGTGGTGCGTGAACCACAGGGGTGGCATTTGGCTTCAATAGGATTTTGGATCGGTATGGGAGTGTGCCCATACCTTCGAGCACGCTGTGGTATTGCGCTATGATGTCATTGAGTTGAGCCTGGAAGTTATCATCTGGCGAAGCTGGTGCCTGTGCGGATGACATGGTGTGAACCCGCTGCACTAGGTTCAGGAGTTTGCAGGCCCGAGCACTGAGCAGGGCAGCTCTGTTGGTTCCTATGATTTCAAATCGCAGCGTTGCTTTTAATGACCTATTGGACACCGCAAGCTGGCATGAGCCACTGGCAGCAATGCCATTGCCATTGTAGTCGAGGAGCTGGCAGGCCGGTGGAAGAATGCTTGGTCTGACGCGGATGGTGTTGAGGTCAGACTTTGAAATGAGGTTTGCTGAAGTGCCGGTGTCCAGCTTGAAACGTATGCGAGCCTTGTTAACCGTAAGGGTGGCACACCACTCATCGTCCGGAACATGCTCAGGATTGGGAGTTGTTTCACCATCGTTGAGAGAGGCAGCGCATGCTTAGTGGTGATGCCCACCGGAATGGGGATTTGAGGTCCTCAGCGTCGGGATCTGGTAGACTGTCGGGGTTGGAGTCTGTCACGGGCTGCTGTACTGATTGGACGCTCCTGCGCTGTGGCTGGGATCGCTGTGTGCTGGGCAGTGGAGCAGATCTGCAAAGGGCTGCATAGTGGCCAAGCTTGCCACACTGGAGACAACGTCGAGATTTTGCCGGACATTGCCGCTTTAAATGGACGGAGCCACAATTGGAACACGTCATGACGGCGACGTCAGGACATTCCATGCGCCACTGCACATGTGCAGTACAGCCGAATGACATGCGCAGTTAGTCGTCGGTCTCGCCGTCCCCTCAGTCGTGGCGCGCATGCGCTGGAACCCGGGAAAAAGCGCGCGAAATGGGCACTCTCATCCAGAATCAGGCCCTGCATTTGTTTGATGGCCTGTACCCGTTCTGCCTCGTGGGGGTTTAGCCCTGCCGTTTCTGCTGTCCTGATGTGGGAGTACCAGTTGTTAGTGTGCTCGTGCAGAACGCAGGTTTCGATAGAGATGGTCAGGGTGAGCTGCTTAACTTTTAGGAGCTGCTGGCGAAGGGAATCAGAGTGGACCCCAAAAACGATCTGATCCCGGATCATGGAATCAGTTGTCGAGTCATAGTTGCATGACTGCGTGAGGATGCGGAGATGGGTTAAAAAGGACTGAAAAGGTTCATCTTTACCCTGAAGCCTCTGCTGGAAAACGTACCGTTCAAAGCTCTCATTCACCTCAATGTCGCAATGGCTGTCGAACTTCAGCAGGACTGTTTTAAACTTCGTCTTGCCTTCGCCTTCAGCAAATGTGAGGGAGTTGTAGATGTGGATAGCGTGGTCCCTGGCTGTAGAAAGGAAGAGTGCGATCTTCCTGGCATCTGATGCGGCCTCAAGGTCGGTGGCTGCAAGATAGAGCTGGAACTTCTGTTTGAAAATCTTCCAGTTTGCACTGAGGTTGCCGGCGATGAGGAGCTGTGGAGGAGGGCGGACGCTGTCCATGTTACCGGATGGCTGATCGCTGGTCAAAGGCAGATTATCTCAAGGTAGGTCCGTCAAACTTCAGCATTACTCACTGGTACCATGATGTGTTGGGTAAGCTGGGTCTATGTGGACTGCGTTTGATGCAGTGTAGAGAGAGACAGGCTTCCAACACTTGAAGAGATGCAACACGATTTTATTGAACAACTAACTATAATACATGCTTAACTGTGGGTTGACACTATGCTGACTTGACTGGAGACCTGAGACTAACATGACCAGACTAACTGACTACCACATGGTGTTTGTACTAGCTGCTGCTCATGAGCTCTGACTGTCTCAGAGGCTGGATCCCGAGAGAGTGGTAAAACTGGTGCCCTCTGGCTTTATAGTGATCGTGTCCTGTCTGGTGATTGGCTGCTGTGTTCTCACTGGTCATCCTGTGTGTTAATCACTGCCTGTCTGCACTCCATCATATACCTGGATGTATATTATGACAGCGCCTGAGCATCTGACCGTGCAGATCTTCCTATAAGTCCCCACCCGGTGTCCAATCCCCCCCGTCCCCCATCAGAACGGCCGCAGACTGAGTCCGCAGCCGCCAGGGAGCATCCTAACAGGCAATAGCAGTTTAGTTCCACGCCATTGGGAACTTAGCCAGTCGGAAGCGGAGAATCGCTAGGCTGGCCTCTGACGATAGGCCCCCAACTGCGTGGAGTACTCCACGATCACACTGATTTTCGGGTCCCAGAGAATCGCTGGATCGGCGGCGGGCCCAATTTTGGTGAGAAATTGGATTCTCCACGTTCGACGCAGGGCTGCGGAGAATCCAGCCCAAGATTTTTTGGGGTAAACTTCACCTTCAGTGCATGGGGTAGGCTGGTGAACTGGGTGCCCTTTGTAGAACTACACTCATCCAATTTTACATTGAAAATGAAGGATGTTTTTAAAGCAGACAGGAAATCTAGCAAGGGTAAACATTATCCCTATCAAAAGTCATCTTTCACCGCTAGTGCTCAAACCAGTTGACAATATGTGTGTTCTAGTCGGAATGTAATTGTGGAATTCAGGATTTTATTTTGATATAATGCTGTCGCTGAGGAAATTCCAGCCACATTGACATCTAGTACATTTTACACAAGGATTGAAACAATTACCACTAATTGCACACTTCAACAGGCAGAGAGGCTCAGCAGTTAAACATCCCTGGGAAACGATTCCTTGTGAAACTGAGACGGAACATCATGGGTAGAGGGAGATTTGTCTGATGGGAGTCGGCATGAGGGTAAAGGTCAATTCACTGGAGGAGGCTACACAAGCCACATTGTGGTGCTGCACGCTTCATCAAAGAGTTACAATGATTCTCTTCTAGCTAGGTGCATCAACGCCAGTCGAACAAACGTCTTTAGTGATACCACATTAGTATCGTGGTATACTTCTTTAAGGGTCTTTCAAGAGATAAGGGCAGCAGACACAAGGGGTGGGATTTTCCCTGGCAGTGGAGGGTGTGAACAACAGGAAACCCCATTTTTCATGATATGCAGACACACACATA
This sequence comes from Scyliorhinus canicula, assembly GCF_902713615.1. Lineage (NCBI taxonomy): Eukaryota > Metazoa > Chordata > Chondrichthyes > Carcharhiniformes > Scyliorhinidae > Scyliorhinus > Scyliorhinus canicula. Next base: position 203,890,287 of record NC_052146.1, read on the forward strand.
ATGATATACAGACAAGCAGCTAATGGACACAGAGAACAGGACATAACCAATAAGTAGGCAGGACACTCAGGGATCTGACTGTAAAAGACATGAGGCACTCACACTCCGCCTCTTTCCACTGATGAACATCTAGACAGTCAGTCAAGGGTGTTGTTACAATCTCACACCTCCAGCACGTGGCTAAGAGCTAGTCTGGTTCAGTCAGACAGAGTAACCACATTTAAGTTAGCAGAGCGTCGAACTCACAGAGACTGTGCTAACTGTGCTATTAGTTCAATAAACCTGATTGAACTAACTTCAAGGCCTGGAGTATCGTTTTGATCTATGCTGCATCCAGTTGCAGCCAGTGTTATACCATTGTACCTAACACAACACCGTTGACAGCGGAGGGACTGGAAGATCCAGCTGCCGGCCAATGGCGGGTTGTCTCTGCCGCCACAGCACATACCGTAGGTGGGGTGGAGGATCCCACCCATAGGAACGCTGCCACCTGGAGGTTCCCTCCAAGTCACTCACTATCCTGACTAGGAAATATATTGGTGTTACTTCACAGTCATTAGGTTAAAACCTCGGACTCTCGTCCTAATAGAACTATGGGTGTACCCTGCACCACATGGATTGCGGTGATTCAGGAAGGCAGCTCATCACCACCTTCCCAAGGGCAATTAGGGATGGGCAATATATGATGGCCTAGCCAGCAATGCAAACATCCCATAAAAGTATTTTTAAAATTGCAGTCGTGAGCTGTTATAACACATTTTGCACCAAACTCTTAAAAAAAACCACTCATAGATCCGTGTATTGCAGGGGCTAATTTTCCTCTACATTATGACAGCATTCAGTTAGGCTAGGCAGATTCTTCTGTCCATTAGATCATTGTCCAGCTCATCAAATACTATGCATCTGAGTCAGAATATTGTGTACCATATAAGGATCTAGGTTTTGGGATGATACACCTGTGCAGTGTTGAAGGAGCACTTCATTGTCAGAGATGGTGCCTCTCAAATGTGGGGCTGAATGACGTTCTTTGTTTGCCTATTCTGGCCATTGAAGCAGATGTTGAAGAGTATCATCAAAAATTAATTTATCTTATTTGTTGAAGGTAAAGCAGTGCAGTGGCCAATGTTGCTCCACTTTCCAATGTCACCAAAAACCCAGATGAAAGATCAAGTACTGTACACCCCTGTCTGCATCAACGGGGCCGAGGTGGGGATGGTTAGCAGTTTCAAATTCCTCGGGGTGCACATCACCAAAAATCTGTCCTGGTCCACCCACGTCGACTCTACCACCAAGAAAGCACAACAGTGCCTATACTTACTCAGGATACTAAAGAAATTCGGCATGTCCACATTAACTCTTACCAACTTTTACAGATGCACCATAGAAAGCATCCTATCTGGCTGCATCACAGCCTGGTATGGCAACTGCTCGGCCCAAGACCGCAAGCAACTTCAGAGAGTCGTGAACACAGCCCAGTCCATCACACGAACCTACGTCCCATTCATCTACACCCCTTGCTGCCTGGGGAAAGCGGGCAGCATAATCAAAGGCCCCTCCCACCCGGCTTACTCACTCTTTCAACTTCTTCCACCGGGCAGGAGATGCAGAAGCCTGAGAACACGTACGAACAGACTCAAAAACAGCTTCTTCCCCACTGTTACCAGACTCCTAAATGACCCTTTTATGGATTGACCTCATTAACACGAAACCCCTGTATGCTTCACCTGTAGCCGGTGTTATGTAGTTACATTGTGTGCCTTGTGTTGCCTTGTTAATATTTTCTTTTATTTCCTTTGCTTTTCATGTACTTAATGATCTGTTGAGCTGCTCGCTGAAAAATACTTTTCACTGTACCTCGGTACACATGACAATAAACAAAATCCAATCCAATACAATCCAATCCCCCTGAAACACTAACTCTGTTTTTTTCGCTCCACACGTTCTGCCTGGCCTGCTGAGATTTTCCAGCCTTTTCTGTTTTGATTTCGATGTTCCAGCAGCCGCAGCATTTTGCTTTGGTACCAACAAAAATATGATTGGCTGGGCATCATCTGATTGCTTTCTGGGAAATGTTGCTGGCACAGAGTGGCTCCAGCATTTGCTTCAATAGCGAAAGTCACTGTACTTCAAGAATGAGTCTTTGTGTATGAAGCACGGCAGAACATTTTTACAAGTATAAATTGACGTTTCTGTATGTCTTAAGCTTCATTCCCCAGTGTTAGCTCTTGATACTTTTATAAGATCCATCTCATGACATTATGCTTGTCAAGCTCTGCTGGTGCAGGGAAATCATGAACACCAGAAGCCCTGTGTGACTGAATCTAAAATAAACGTATTTCATATTCATTATGTAATGTGAAAAACTCCACTAAGTCAGCCCATTTTGGGTTACAGCAGGAAAGAATTAGTTTTCCATGAAGGTGTTCAAGATTTGCAATCCTAAAAGTAGCAAACACAGCTCATTCATTTTAGTAACAATAATGTTTATCCACTCTCACTTTGAGCTATTAATGATGTCCATCTTTGAGAAGACTTTATTTCAGACACCAACCACAAGAAATATCTAACTTACTGAGTACTAGTGTGCACATTATTTATTTCAAAAAGACCTGCATTTATGTAGTGCCTTTTATTACCATAGGTTGCGCCAAAGCATTTGACAACCAATGATGTTGTTTCTTGGAAATGTAAAGTTTTGTTTTTTTTTTAAATTTGGAGTACCCAATTCATTTTTCCAATTAAGGGGCAATTTAGAGTGTTCAATTCACCTACCCTGCATATCTTTGGGTTGTGGGGGCGAAACCCACGCAAACACGGGGAGAATGTGCAAACTCCACACGGACAGTGACCCAGAGCCGGGATTGAACCTGGGACCTCGGCGCCGTGAGACTGCAGTGCTACCAATGCGCCACCATGCTGCCCAGTAACGTAAAGTTATGGTCAGTTCGGGACCATTATCTTTAAAAGAAGAAAGTGGAACACCAAGCAATTAACCAAAAGAATTCTGCCACTAAATTTCACAATTTTAAAAATAAACAAATTTTAATATACGTAAAAAATTAAACAAAGTAAGCATGATTAACTACAACTACATATATTATTAACTCTGTTTTACCTGCCCTATCTTTTGAAATCTTGAGGGTTGGTTCACTTTTTCTGGGACCAACTCAAACGTATGCCGCAGCCCTCCAGAATTTACTTTAATTCTCCTTTCTAGTCCAACTTTTCCTCGAGGTACAATTTTCATGGGCATCCTTCAATTGGCTTTTGGATAAGTCATCCTCCATTTCCTTTCAACACTTCATGCCAGTGGACCCTCTGGCTCCAGGTTGCCCCACTTTCTCTCAGTCTCCTCCCACAGCGTGCATACAGCTCTTTCCATGGTAACTAATCAAACTGACTGCTTCATTCCACAATGCTCTGTGAGGATCACTGTTTCTTCCACTAGCTTCTGGTATTCAAGCAAATCTAAGCAAAACTTCCAGCTGCTTTTCCTCAGAAAACTGAAACTGAGATTGAGCTTCACCCACCTTCCACACAGTGAACAACAAAGTTAGCATTTTCTCTGCTTGACATACAGGTTTGACTATCATTTCCAGTTGGCTCCCTCAATCTGATGACATGCAGCCTACACCACAGCAAAACTATAACTGCCTCTGGTCTCCAAAATGAACTGTCTACTTTTGTCAGAACACACACAGATAAATTAAACAAAGGAAATTAACCAAATCACTGTCTGTATTTCACTGTGGCATGCTTTGGGATGATTCAAAGAGAAGTGCAAACAGCTTATTTTCTCTTCAACACAACTCTTTGATTCTGTTATACAAATGAATAATTTCTATCTCTAATTGAGTTTTGTGACCTTCCCCAGGATTGGTAGGTTTTATGGAGATAACAATAGACAGCCCGGCTCAGGTCAAGACAAGGATCACCCATTGCTTAAATAAAACAGAAATGCCGGATAAACCCAGCAGGTGTGGCAGCATCTGTGGAGAGAGAAACAGCATTAATGTTTTGCATCTATATTACTCTTCCATAGGTCTGAAAAGGGATAGAAATGTGATGAATTATATACTTGGACAGGAGGGGTGGGGCAGAACGGAAAGCTAGTGATAGGTCGGAGCGAAGGGGAGATTGGCAAAGATGTCCTGGACATGAGACAAAGACGGCTGTTAATGATGCCATTAGGGGCTGAAGAGTATTAATCATTGAAAATGTTGGACAGCAGGATGTGTTACCAAGAGAACAGAGATAAGTGCTCAGTGAGAGAAAAACTGAACAAGGGACAGCGGCCATGTGAGTGACGGATGGGTTGTGTTGTAACAACCAGGATGAATTGAAAGACAGAAAACAAAAAGGGAGGAGTCAAGATAGGAGGGGAAAGTTTGCAGATTAAAGCTGCTGAATTCAATGTTGAGTCCAAAAAACCACAATGTGCCTAATTGGAAGATGAGGTGTTATTTTTCCAGTTTGTGTTGGGCATCACATAAACCGCAGTTCGAGGACAGACATGTGGGCATGAGAACAAAATGCTGAACTGAAATGACAAGCAACCAGAATTTTGGGGTCAGATTTATGGATCGAGCTAATGTATTCTGCAAAGCAGTCATCCAGTCTGCAAAGCAGCATCCGGTCTCCGTTTAGTCTCCCCAACATGGAGGAAACCGCATTGAGAACAGTGAATACAGTAAACCAAATTGAAGGAGGTGCAAATGAAATTCTGTATCACTTAAGTTTGTTTCTATCAACTGTGACCTTGTTGGATAAACACAGTTTATTGTAATTAACTCCAAGTTTGTTTGAATTCCATTTGTTTCAGAGTTGCTTATCAGTTTCTCAAACTGATGCACCCATTTTCCTATACTTTAAACTGCAATTCCTAAAAAGTAATGTTATACTTGAAAACATAGGCAGCATGGTGGCACAGTGGTTAGCACTGCTGCATCACGGTGCTAAGGACCCGGGTTCGATCATGGTCCCGGGTCACTGTCTATGTGGAGTTTGCACATTCTCCCCATGTCTGCGTGAGTCTCACCCCACAACTAAAAAGATGCGCAGGATAGGTGGATTGCCCATGCTAAATTGCCCCTTAATTGGATAAAAACATAATTGGGTACTCTAAATTTACAAAAAAATATATATATTCTAAAACATATGTGGCCAGATTCTCTGTTTCTGAGACTAAGTGCTGACACCAGGGCAGGATTCAAAGACTTCCAGGACAGAAAAACCAGCATCGCTTGATTCAACGACTGTTGATGGCCAAGAACCAGCGCCACATGGAACACAATTGATTCCAGTGGGAAATGGTGCGTGATTCTCTGGTTTCGCGATAGACACTCAGGAGGCGGACAAGCTGTAACCGCATTTACACACTGCACTCCCACACACACCATCCCAGCCAACAAGGTTACAGCGAGGAGAGCGGCACACCGTTGCATGGACGCCAAGCTTGAGATCCCGATAGACGCATGGAGGAAGGCAGGCAATCCTGTACTCCGGCCCAAAAAGGGGGCTGCCAGCTGCCGCCATTTACCGGGCCTGAGTGCAGGTGGCAGAGCTGCTCATCACCGTGGGCAACATCATCCAGACAAGCCAGCAGTACAAAAAATAATGCACACCCTTGGGCGGCCAGGATGAGTAGGCAGCACTGTGCCACTAGCACCAACCACCATTCCACACACCTGTCAGTACCCCCCCATGACCCCAGCACTGGCAGCCCCCCCCCCCCCCACCCCCAGCATCACAGCCAGTGTCAGCACTGGCAGCCCACGGTCGCGCCGCTGCATGTCCTACCTCTTCTCTCTCCATCACCAGCCACGATGCCTGTTTCCCGATTTTTAAATGCATAAGCGAACTTCACCATCGGGAATTCCCCCCAGTGGCAGCGGAGAATAATGGAGGCCCCGGAGAATACTGGGCCAGGCTCGCTAATGATATGCAAGCGGAGTTTACTTTACGTGCGGCGTAGAATGCACTGATGCCGCTATCTAGGCACCGGAAAATTGTGATTTGGCATGAACCTGGCGCCTGCCACGATTCTGGTGTCAAAACCGATTCACCGCCGAATCGCGTTCCGTGATTCCAGCATCGGGCGATGGAGAATCCGCCCAAGAAATATGAATTAGATTTTCACAACAGTTGTCACTGTTGAATGTAGGAAACATGGTAGCCAATTTGCACACAGGAAGCTCCCACACACAGCAATGTGATAATGACCAAAAATCTTGATAATTGAAGATAATTATGTTAATTGAGTGGTAAATTGTCAAGGTCACCTTGGCTATTTCCCCTGTCCTTCTTTGAAATAGTGTCATGGGGTATTTCACATCGACCTGGAGTGAGATAGAATACTCTCCCTTTACTTGGGTGAATGCAGCTCCAACAACACTCAAGAAGCTTGATACCATCCAGGACAAAGCAGCCCACTTGATCGGTAAACCGTCCACAAACATTCACTTCCTCCACCATCGACACGCAATACTAACAGTGTGTACCATCTACAAGATACACAGCAGGAACTCACCAAAGTTCCTCAGACAGCACCTTCCAAACTCACAACCACTACCATCTAGAAGGACAAGGGATTTTGTGAACATATAGATAGGCCTTCGTCAAAATTATACTACTGTTCCTTCACTGTCACTGGGTCAAAGTCCTGGAACTCCCTAACAGAACTGTGGGTGTACCTATACCACATGGACTGCTGCATTTCAAGAAGGCAGCTCGCCACCACTTTATCAAGAGAATTTGAATGGGTAACACATGCTGGCCTTGTCAGCGATGTCCACATCCCATGAATGAATAAAACAGTCTGAGAAGTCAAGATGGGGGCTCAGGTTAACATCTCGCCCAAAAGGCAACACCAACACCTCTTCAATACAGTACTGGAGTGTCAGCTTCGATTTTCAGAACCACAACATTCTCATTCCAAACCATCTACTTACATAGCTCGTGCGTTTATTACATTTATATGGGTGCTGAACTTTGACTTTGAAAAGCTATCCCAACAAGCACTATCCTTGCGACCTCTCCCAAAATGATTAATGAACAAGTTATGGCACAAATGTGAGTTGCAATTACATGAGCCAGAAAGATGGCAGAAATTGATCATCCTGAACTAATTAGTCTTAAGCACATGGGACTTGAGGAAAGACAAAGAGTTTTAGTTTTGTGAGTTATGGTTTGGAACATTTCCACATCCAGCCACCAAAAGGATGAGAGGAGGGCCAAGGTAAGAATGTGAAAAGATATTTGTGGGGTGAGTGTCTCTGGTTTTACATTGCCATTCTGCACTACAATAAATTCTTGAACTTTTTTCTTTCTTAATCCTTAGATCTATTGAAAGCTGTTGGCCTAGAATGCAAAGGTCTGAATTTAATGTAACACCTCAAGAGCTGTCAAAGTCTGACCATGATGGTCGCCTTGATTTGCAAGTATCGACTCAATACTTCGACTAGAGTACTGGTCTAAGCCTATCATCAATTGTGTCTGAAGTCTTTCCAAATGTTTTGTTTGAAAAGAGGATTCTACCAATGTAGCAGTAAAGGAAAAAGAAGTACAAATATCAGTTAGGATAAAGATCGATCACTTTGTAGTACGGAGCTTGAATATTGCTGAAAAGATGTGTTGTTGAAGCTTTTCATCTTGCACTCATCAGAACAAACAAGAATATCAAATTTTAAGCAATCACAGCAATTTCTATTATAGGAGAAAGGAGCATTGATTGGTGGGCAAGTCGACTCTGATTGGTCAAACCATTGGTCAAACCATTGCCATGAGGAAAGAAGCAGGGAACCAAGCTCCTGCATAATTGAAAAAAGACGCAAGGCTTGAACATATTCCTTATGTTTGCAGAGAATGGATCCCTACAGATGAATGTATGTCACTTCTGGCAAGCACAAATTAGCCACAATACGATATTGACTGGTTATCTTACATTAGCTGTTAGTGTAGCTATCAGCGCACTCAGGATTGTTCGACAGGTGCTTTCTTCATGGCAGTGCCTCACCCTTGCAGACTGGATGCATACCAGGTTAGTGAAGAAAGTAAGGCTGGACATTGCAGAGGCTCCATCCACAATCCTGAATCCTCCTTGGAAAGGAAATAGTGCCAGAGGATTGAAAACATTACACCTCGGTTTTTTTTAAAAAAGGGGCAAGGATTGTCCTGGCAAAGACATGTGGGGAGGAAATTATTTAGAGACAAGGACTGGATATTCCGGTGTGCTCAGGACCCAGAGGCCGGGCTCTTATTAGCGTTCCAAGCGTGGGCAGTACGGTAGCATGGTGGTTAGCATAAATGCTTCACAGCTCCAAGGTCCCAGGTTCGATTCCCGGCTGGGTCACTGTCTGTGCGGAGTCTGCACGTCCTCCCCGTGTGTGCGTGGGTTTCCTCCGGGTGCTCCGGTTTCCTCCCACAGTCCAAAGATGTGCGGGTTAGGTGGATTGGCCATGCTAAATTGCCCTTAGTGTCCTAAAAAATAAGGTTAATGGGGGGGTTGTTGGGTTACTGGTATGGGATGGATACGTTGGCTTGTAGGGTGATCATTGCTCGGCACAACATCGAGGGCTGAAGGGCCTGTTCTGTGCTGTACTGTTCTATGTTCTATGTTCTATGTTCATGTCATCAGTGCGTCCTGCAGCATAACACTCCTAGCAGACTCCTAGTTAAGGATAGGAAGTGGGCTCCCTCCTGATGTTTCAGACCCAAACAAAGGGCCTGCAGCGATCTCAGGCCACCACCCCCACCAGATGAGATTGGCACTGCTGAGCCAGGAGGTAGGTATGAAGACCCCTGGCTACCTGCATTTGCAGTTATGAATTAATGAGTCCCATTAATCAAACGGCCATCGCATTGGAGGGGAAACCCGTGCACAGGCCTAATCGTGGATGGGACTGCAATTCCCTATCTACTCTGTCCATCCCCCTCATGATTAAGAACATCTCTTATGACATCTCCTCTTAGTCTCCTTCTCTCCAAGGAGAACAGTTCCAACCTCTCCAGACAATTCTCACAACTGAGGTTTCTCATCCCTGCAACCATTCTTGTAAACTTACTCAAGTTATAATGTGAAGTAACAAAGACAGTTAATGAAGATAATGGCCAGACCTTTCTGTCCATTCATACTGGCGGGATCTTCTGGTCCGAATGATGGTGCAGCCCCACCATGAGTTCCATGGTGGCAAGGGATGCGTTCAATGGGAGATCCCGTTGACAATGGCCAATGGAGGGCTACGTCCCATTGCCATGAAACACGCAGCGGGTTACATGGTAAATCCCATCCAGTCTGTTTCATGTTGTGTGTCTGGACTTTGAAAGGTTGTTTGATCAAATGTCACCCACATATTGGACCTTTTGTAAAAATTGAAAACAATGTGATTAAAGGGACAGTGGGTCAGAAAGTAGACAACAGTGATAAAATGGATTTTCAAATGAGAGGGAAGTGATGTTCTCTCGGAATCGATATGAGGTCCACTATCGTTTGATATATTAATGATGTTATGTTGGTAGAGACCATTAATGTGTTTATTTATTATTTTAGAACCTCAAAACCCAGGGGTTTGCCACAAGAATAAAGCCAAGAAGTCCAGGCTTTAAATCAAAAGGATTCAGCTATACAAACATCAAAAGAGATGGATACCAATAACTACACTATCTTAAATAGTCAGTTAAATTAAATATAATTAAAGTACAATGAACACAGTTACTTGTTCTCGGAACTGAACTATTCAACTCAAATTTCCTCCTCCAGGTATCTGTCAAAAATTGGAAGATTATCCATCAAGTCTGAGGTACAGTTTCAAAGTATCAAAGAGGGGTGGGATTTTGTGGGCCTTCACTAACGTCCAGAAACGCTTTCCCTTCAAATCTCCTCCAATTGTCCCATGGTTGTAAACTTGCAATTCAACACAGGCATCGCAACAGGAATCCTAAGCGTAACCACCTTGGGTCAGAACTTACCTGGTTCTAATATTTTTGAACTTTTTACTTTTGCATCACAAACTCTCTTTTCTCAGCTCAGCTATCCCAAAAGTCACACTCACTTATTAGCAGTCTTTGAGTTAACAAAAGTTTTAAACTCTTTTAGCCAACATCCAGAATTTTAACTGAATCCTGCTGGGAAGAGATGTTCCCCACTCTGAAGCTGGATTATTCTAAGCTGAAACTGAAACCCTGCTTGAGATGGGAGATACTCCAGGGACCTGCTTACCCCTATAATTAACTTATTGTTGACATTATTTCTATTGATTTTCCCCCTGGCAGCTTGGTCACATGATCATTTCTGAGAAACAAGGTGCTTTGCACATAGACTTTCAAAAAAGCCTAGCTCTTAAAGGGACCATACTCCTAATATTAAATATAGCCATTTCCCCAAAAACCACATGGGTCCTCAGAATGACTTGGGCTTGCATATATGTGGGAATAATTTCAAAGTTGTCAGATAATGCAAAACTTAGTAAACACTAAGAAGGATAGTACCAGACTTCAGGAGTACATAGATGGGTAAAATGAGCAAATGGTTTTGACCAGTTCTGACAAAAGGTTGATGATATGCATAAGCAATTATGTATATAATGATGTAAACAACCTCCGACCAGCAGGTTGCAGGGTAAATCTACCATGTGACTCTGTACCTCGAGGAGTCTGGAGATAGTCGTGTCAGTGGATAGTCATATTTGCAGTAGCTCTAGGATAATTTATCAGTATTAGTAGTTGGAATATATTTCTCATAGTTACCTTAACCACGCATTTATTTTATAATAAAACACTTTAACTAGTCAAGAACTAGGCGTTCTACTGTGCATCATTCCTGCCGGCCAAGCACCAGAATGTAAAATGGTACCAGGTTTGAAGATCTACTCAGAAAGCTACTAAGCTTCTTTGAAGATCTGAACTACTAAAGATAACTCCAAAGAGGAACAAGAAAAAAAGAAAAAATCTTCTACTAACCTCATGAACTACTGCCAAATCGTACTCAACGCACTTCTGGACTTCAAAATCTAGGCTGTAAGGTCTGAAGGCACCACGTTAGCTTTGAATCACTGATAATGTAGATGAGAATTGGTGTGTATTCAAACAGCAATTCACACTCTACGTTGCAGCTCTTGGTCTGCAGGCACAACTGGATGAGAGGCGTATAGCGTTGCTGCTCACTGCAGCAGGTCCACAAGCGATAGAAATATTTAATACATTTTCTTTCGATAGTGAGACGGATAGCAAGAACTTTGAGGAAGTTGTGAAGCAATTTGATCGGCATTACACTCAGAAGACAAGCGAATAGTTTGATAGTTTTCTGACCAATTTGCGATTGAAGGCTCAGTCATGTAATTTTGCTGTCCTACAAGCGTCAATGATACGCAACCAAATCGTGTTTGGGATTTGTAATGACAAGGTATACGGGAAGCTGTAAAGAGAAAACTAGCTTCAGCTTGATGATGCTATTAAAATATGTCATGCCAGCAAGCTAGCTGTACAGCAAATTAGCACTTTCATTTTCAAGCATTTTGCGCAAAGATTGAGGCAGCCGGCACCATTAATGTTGTGACGCACTTGAGTGCAAAATGTGGTCCCATACCGGTGACCAATTTAAGTTATCGACCGAAACCTCCATTTCATGCAAGCGATGCAGCAATAGACATTTGCCACGGCAATGTCCAGCATTCGGTAAGATATGCTCCAAATGTAAAGGCAACAATCATTTTGCTAAGCAATGCTTTACCGGTAAAAAAGCGGAACAAACAAAATCAGTCAACATGGTTGATGAAGTAAGCCTCGGAGACACGTTCTTCATAGACGTGGGTTCCTAGTGAGGACACCGATAGTGAAGGCATGCAGAAAGACACCATTTTATTCACGATCTGCAGCAACAGTGAAGTAAATGCAAATACTCCAAAAGACAAATGGACAGTTCCTTTGATGATTAATGAAGCATTAACTAACTTCAAACTTGACACGGGATCAATCTTATCAGTTTTTCAGATTTAAAAAAGTTGAGAATTAAACCTCAATTGTTTATAAAGCAGTACTACTGAAATACTATAACAGAAATGAAATTGCTATGCTAGGAACATGCAAGCTCGATGTAAATGTTAAGAACAAAGTTTGCACAGTAAAATTCTCCATTATAGAGGCCGAACGTGAATCTCTACTGGGAGTGGAACCATGTGAAGCACGTGAGCTAGTTAAGCGAGTTGACAGTGCAGACTCTGCTGTAACCAGACAATATGCATCAGTAGATACCTTATTAAGGAATGTCATGGGATACTTTAAGGCTTTGGCACATTTACCTTTCACATATATAATCAAGTTAAAAGAGAATGTGCCACCAGTCATACACGCACCAAGACAAGCATCAGCTCCATTAAAAGACAGATTGAAGTTTGAGCTAGAAAGGATGACGGCTTTAGGCATAATCAAACACATTGAAGAACCGACAGATTGGGTCAACGCTATGGTCTGTGTTAAGAAGAGAAATAATGACCTAAGAATCTGTATGGACCCCAAAGATCTGTACCTCAACATTAAAAGAGAACATTATCCGATTCCAAAGAGGGAAGAAATCACATGTGAGATGTCAGGAGCAAATTAGATGCATCTCAAGATTGTTGCCAGCTGGGATTGGATAAGGAGAGCACAAAGCTGTGTACTTTTAATATTCCATTCGGGTGATATTGTTTTTTCAGGATGCCATTCGGTGTAATTTTTGCACCAGAAATTTTCCATCGGGCAATGGAACACATCGTGGAAGGAATTCCAGGAGTCAGAGTGTATGTTGACGATATAATCGTCTGGGGTTCAACACGAGAAGAACATGACAAAAGGGTTCTCAAAGTGCTGAAGAGCATTAAAAAGAATGGCTAAAAGTTGAATAAAACCAAATGCCAATTTGGGTGTTGACAATATCACATTCCTGGGAGATAAGCCTTCTACAAAAGGTATACAGCCTGATCAAGAAAAAATAAAGGCAATCTTGAATATTCCACGTCCCAATAACAAAAAAGGTATACTTAGAGTGTTAGCAATGATAAATTTTGTTGGAAAATTTATTCCTAATCTCGCAGCAAATTTGTACCTCAGATACAATCAAGAAAGACACTGGGCGGGATTCTCTGTTTCTGAGACTAAGTGTTGACGCAAGCGCAGAATCCGTGGACTTTTACGACAGAAACTTCGGCACCGCATCTGGACCAATTCCCTTACCAATAAGGGGCTAGCAGCGGCTCCACATGGAACACTAATGGGAAACGGTGCCGGATTTTCCAGTTTTGCAATTGAAAGCCAAAGGCTGACAAGCTGTAGCCGCATATAAACAATTCTCTCTCTCTCTCCCCCCCCCCCCCCCCCCCCCCCCCCCACACACACCATCCCAGCCAACAAGATGGCAGCGGGGACAGCAGCCCTGAGGTTCACAGACGCCGAGCTGGAGACTCTGTGGGATGCGATGGAGGAGCAGTGGATGACAACAATGTACCCTGGTCCTGGAAGGAGGCTGCCAGCTGACGCTGTGCGTCGTGCTTGGGCGCAGGTGGCAAAGGCCGTGAGCGCCACCAGCAACACCGTCCGGATGGGACAGCAGTGCCGGAAAAAACTGCACAACCTCCTCAGGTCAGACAGGGTGAGTAGGCAGCACTGTGCCCCTGGCACTAAACCCCGTCCAATACACCCGTGACCCAACTCCACCCCCCCCGGAGGAAGGCAAAACCCTCACCCTGCACCACATTCAGGCACCCATACCAGATGCCATGGCCGGATGACCTGGCCACTGAGGCCATCACTTACCCACCCCCTGGGGTGCATGCGTCGGATTGTCTACTCCCCCTTCCCCCAGGAGAAGGCGGCGCACAACCACCGGGAGCGGGAGAAGGCAGAAGAGGGACAGCCAGGCCTGTGGCCCCTCACTGTGGCAGAGCAGAAGACCCAGGACATGGTTGCCAGCCCGAGAGAAAGGGAGGTATAAAGTGCACTCTCAGTAAGCTTGAGCAGGTGAAGTTCGAGACAGAAAAACTGGTACCGCACCCGGATCAATTCCCCTACCATTAAGGGGCTAGCGCACACTCAATAAGCTTTGCGCAGGTGAAGTTCAAGACAGCCTGAGTGAGTGAGACAGCCATGTGGGGATTGGGACTTGCTAATTTGGAACACTGATAATTCAGTGCAGAGTGGAACGAGGTGCTTTTCCCCTTTTCGTGTTGTTTTCTTTCTCCTGGCTTTTTAACTGGTAATATGCTGGGAGATGCTGCCGAAGGAGTTCAGGGAGTTAGGCAGTGAGCTAAAAAGCAGGACCTCTGGGGTTGCAATCTCAGGATTACTCCCTGTGCCACGTGCGAATGAGGCTAGAAATAGGAGGATAGTGCAGCTAAACACGTGGCTAAACTGGTGGTGTAGGAGGGAGAGTTTCAGATTTTTGGACCATTGGGATCTCCTCCGGGGCAGCTGGGACCGGTACAAGAAGGTTGTGTTGCATCTAAACTGGAGGGGCACTGATAACCTGGCTGGGAGGTTTGCTAGAGTCACTCGGGAGGATTTAAACTAGTATGGCAGGGGGGTGGGAACCAGAATGTGAGCTTAGATGGTGTAATAACTGAAGGAGAAATAGAGAACCAAAATAAAAGAACAACATCACCCTCGGGCAGAGCAAAAAAGGTTACGAGTGTGAGAAGGGAGGTGGTCAAGGCAATATTATAATAATCATGGGGGACTACATTTTGCAGGTGGACTGGGAAAATGAGGTTGGTAGTGGATCCCAAGAAAAGGTATTTGTGGAATGTCTAAGAGATGGTTTTTTGGAGCAGCTTGTGATAGAGCCTACTAGGGAACAGGCAATTCTGGATTTGGTGATGTGTAATGAGGCAGACTTGATTAGGGAACTTAAGGTTAAGGAACCCTGAGGGAGCAGTGGCCATAATATGATTGAATTTACCCTGCAGTTTGAGAGGGAGAAGCTGTAATCAGATGTAACGGTATTACAATTAAATAAGGGAGGAGCTGGCCATGTTGATTGGAAAAGGAACCTACCAGGGAAGACAGTGGAACAGCAATGGCAGTGGTTTTTGGAGGTTTTTCGGGAGGCACAAGAGAAATTCATCCCAAGGAGGAGAAAACATGCTAAGGGGAGGACAAGGAATCCATGGTTGACGAAGGAAGTCAAGGACAGCATAAAAGCAAAAAAAAAACATACAAAGTGGCGAGGGTTAGTGGGAAGCCAGAGGATTGGGAAGCCCTTAAAAGTGAGCAGAGGACAACTAAAAAAGCAATAAAGGGGGAGAAGATGAAATACGAGTGCAAGCCAGCTAGTAATATAAAGGAAGATAGGAAGAGTTTCTTTTTCAATATATAAAAGATGAGAGAGAGGCAAAAATAGACATTGGACCACTGGAAAATGTGGCTGGAGAAGTAATAATAGGAAACAAAGAAATGGCAGAGGAACTGAATAGTTACTTTCAGTCGTCACGGTGGAAGACACCAGTGGGATGCCAAAGCTCCAAGAGAACCAGGGGCCAGAGATGAGTGTCATGGCCATCACTAAGGAGAAGGTTCTGGGGATGCCGCGAGGTCTGAAGGTGGACAAATCACCTGGACCGGATGGACTACACCCCAGGGTTCTAAAAGAGATAGCTGAGGGGATTTTGGAGGCATTGGTGATGATCTTTCAAGAACCACTGGAGGCAGGAAGGGCCCCAGAGGACTGGAAAGTGGCTAATGTAACACCACTGTTTAAGAAGGGAGGGAGGCAGAAGTCGGGAAATTATAGGCTGGTTAGCCTGACTTCGTCATTGGTAAGATTTTAGATACCATTATTATTTTTTTTTAATCAATTTTTTTCCAATTAAGGGGCAATTTAGAGTGGCCAATCCACCTAGCCTGCACATTTTTGTCTTGTGGAGGCAAAACCCACGCAAACACGGGGAGAATGTGCAAACTCCACATGGACAGTGACCTAGAGCCGGGATCAAACCTGAGACCTCGGCGCCGTGAGGCAGCAGGGCTAACCACTGCACCACCGTGCTGCCGTAGAGTCCATTATTAAAGATGAGTTTGTGGAGTACTTGGAAGTGCATGATAAAATAGGACTGAGTCGGGGCGCCGATCGAGTTGGAGGAGGTGGTCAA
Organism: Scyliorhinus canicula; assembly: GCF_902713615.1. Taxonomy (NCBI): domain Eukaryota; kingdom Metazoa; phylum Chordata; class Chondrichthyes; order Carcharhiniformes; family Scyliorhinidae; genus Scyliorhinus; species Scyliorhinus canicula. The sequence continues at coordinate 203,906,402 of NC_052146.1, forward strand.
AGGGATAGGGAGCATGCAGTCGGGGAAGGCGCTGGGGCCGGACGGGTTTCTGGCTGAATTCTATAAAAAGTATTTGGACCTGTTGGGCCCCCTGTTGGTCCGGACCTTTAACGAGGCAGGGGGGGGGGGGGGGGGGCTCTGCCCCCAACTATGTCACGGGCGCTGATTTCCTTGATCCTGAAGCGGGACAAGGACCCTCTGCAGTGTGGATCATATAGGCCGATTTCGCTGCTGAACGCCGATGCTAAGCTGCTGGCAAAGATCCTGGCCACTAGAATAGAGGATTGTGTGCCGGGGGTCATACATGAGGACCAGACGGGGTTTGTGAAGGGAAGGCAGCTGAACACAAACGTGCGAAGACTCCTCAATGTCATTATGATGCCGGCGGTGGAAAGGGAGGCGGAGATAGTGGTGGCGTTGGACACGGAGAAGGCCTTCGATAGGGTGGAGTGGGAGTACTTGTGGGAGGTGTTGGAGAAGTTTGGGTTTGGGGAGGGGTTTATCCGGTGGGTGAGGCTGCTCTACGAGGCCCCGATGGCAAGTGTAGCCACGAATAGGAGGAGGTCGGAGTACTTTCGGCTGCATCGGGGGACGAGACAGGGGTGCCCCCGTCCCCCTTGCTCTTCGCGTTGGCGATTGAGCCACTGGCCATGGCACTGAGGGAGTCAGGGAACTGGAGGGGCCTGGTGCGGGGTGGGGAGGAGCATCGAGTGTCACTGTACGCGGACGACCTGTTGCTGTATGTGGCGGAACGGTGGGGGGGGGGATGCCGGAGGTGATGAGGATTCTTGGGGAATTCGGGGGTTTCTCGGGGTATAAGCTGAACCTGGGCAAGAGTGAGGTGTTTGTGGTGCATCCGGGGGATCAAGAGGAGGGGATTGGTAGGCTCCCATTGAAACAGGCAGGGAAGAGTTTTAGGTACCTAGGGGTCCAGGTGGCGGGGAGCTTGGGGGCCCTGCACAAGCTCAACCTCACAAGATTGGTGGAGCAGATGGAGGAGGAGTTTAAGAGATGGGATATGTTACCGCTGTCACTGGCGGGGAGGGTGCAGTCCGTCAAGATGACGGTGCTCCCGAGGTTTTTGTTCTTTTTCCAGTGCCTCTCCATCCTTATCCCGAAGGCCTTTTTCAGGAGGGTCAACAGCAGTATCGCGGGATTTGTGTGGGCGCATGGGACTCCGAGGGTTCGAAGAGTGTTCCTGGAGCGAGGCAGGGATGGGGGGGGCTGGCGTTGCCCAATCTCTGTGGGTACTACTGGGCGGCCAACGCAGTGATGGTGCGTAAGTGGGTAATGGACGAGGAGGGGGCAGCATTGAAGAGGATGGAGGCGGCGTCTTGTGTGGGCGCGAGCCTGGAAGCGCTAGTAACGGCGCCGTTGCCGCTCCCTCCAATGAGGTATACCACGAGCCCGGTGATGGCGGCTACCCTCAAAATTTGGGGGCAATGGAGACGGCACAGGGGAGAAATGGGGGGCTCGATGGAGGCCCCGATACGGGGGAACCATCGGTTTGTCCCAGGGAGGATTGATGGCTGATTTCTGGGCTGGCACAGGGCAGGGGTTAGGAGGTTGAGGGACCTGTTTGTGGAGGGGAGGTTTGCGAGCCTGGGGGAGTTGGAGGGGAAGTTTGGGCTCCCCCCGGGAACATGTTTAGGTACATCCAGGTGAGGGCGTTTGCCAGGCAGCAGGTGGAGGGGTTCCCCTTTCTACCCGTACGAGGGGTGCGGGATAGGGTGCTCTCGGGGGTGTGGGTCGGAGGAGGGAGGATCTCGGACAAATACCGGGTAATGCAGGAGGTAGACGAGGCCTTGGTGGAGGAACTGAAGGGGAAGTGGGAAGAGGAGCTGGGGGATGAGATTGAGGAGGGGACGTGGGCGGATGCCCTGGAGAGAGTGAATTCCTCCTCTTCCTGTGCGAGGCTTAGCCTCGTACAGTTCAAGGTGCTGCAAAGGGCCCACATGACTGGGACGAGAATGAGTAGGTTTTTCGGGGGCGAGGACAGGTGTGCTGGGTGCTCGGGGAGCCCAGCGAACCATGCCCATATGCTTTGGGCATGCCCAACGTTAGGGGAGTTTTGGAAGGGGGTAGCAAAGATGGTGTCGAGGGTGGTGGGGTCCAGGGTCGAGCCAGGCTGGGGACTCGCAATTTTTGGGGTTGCAGTGGAGCCGGGAGTGCAGGAGGCGATAGAGGCCGGGGTCCTGGCCTTTGCGTCCCTAGTAGCCCGGCGGAGGATCTTGCTCCAATGGAAGGATGCGAGGCCCCCAAGTGTGGAGGCCTGGATCTCGGATATGGCGGGGTTCATTAAATTGGAGAGGGTGAAATTTGCCCTGAGGGGATCAGTACAAGGGTTTTTCAGGCGGTGGCAGCCCTTTCTGGACTTCTTGGCTGAACGGTAGGGAAATAGGCCGACAGCAGCAGCAGCCCGGGGGGGGGGGGGGGAGAGGAGGAGGGGGGGGGGTAAGGATTGGGGGGAGGGAGAACTGTGCACATGGGTTTGTGGAGGGTGCTATCTCTCTCTTGTTTGTTTTTTTTTTGTTCTTTTTCTTTGTTGTTGTTCTTTCTTTTTGTTTGAAGTTGCTCTTGAAGCTGGGGGGTATTGTTCATGGGGTGTTACCGCGGTTGTATGATAATAGAGCTAAGATGTCTATATTTTGTATTTTGTAAAAATTTCAATAAAAATTATTTTTTTAAAAATAGGACTGAGCCAGCACGGCTTCGTCAATGGGAGATCATATCTGACAAATCTGTTAAAGTTCTTTGAGGAAGTAACAAGGAATTTAGACAAAGGATAACCAGTAGACATGATTTATTTAGATTTCTAGAAGGCCTTTGACAAGGTGCCGCATAGGAGACTTAAATAAGTTAAGAACCCATGGTGTTAAGGGTAAAATCCTGGCATGAATCGAGGATTGGCTGACTGGCAAAAAGCAGAGAGTGGGGATGTGATGATATGATCTGCATACTCGTCTGCCATTGGGTAAGAACGTCGGCTTACCATTGGCCCTGGTCGGTCATGTGCCTCTCGACCGATTGGCCGAGAGGCTGAGTTAACCACGCCTCTATCAACGAGGTATAAATGCTCAGAAGCCTGACGATCGTCCCTTTCCACTGTAGACGATCGCCAGGCTGTGTTCTAGTTAATTAAAGCCTGACATTGGTAAATCACTCGCCTCACGTGCAATCGATGGTGCATCAATTTAATTAACTACAACTTTGAAGATGGAGTTCCGCATCAAGCCCGAATGCCTCCGCATCAGCCCGCAAACTCCGAACTCTACAGAACTTTTCAAACTCTGGCTGACTTGCCTCGAAGGGTTCCTGGCATCTACAACCACCCCACCCCACCGGGGCACAGAAGCTGCACGTCCTCCACTCCAGCGTGGGTATTGACGCTTACTCAATAATCGAAGACGAAACAGATTATGATGACGCTATACGGAAGCTAAAAGGACAATTCATCAAACCGATTAACAGGGTATTCGCTCGACATCTGCTGGCCACCAGAAAGCAGGTCCCCGGTGAGTCTCTAGACCAATACGCCCGGGCCCTCTGTGCCCTGGGGAGAGGTTGCGCCTGTGAAGCGGTGTCCGCTACAGAGCACATGGAGCTACTCGTCAGAGACGCTTACGTGGCTGGGATGCTGTCTCCCGTGATCCGCCAGCGGATGCTGGAAAGAGACGAACTCAGTTTAACGGAGACGCTGACTCTCACCGCCTCCCTGGAGGTCGCAGATCTAAGCGCTCGCACCTATGACCCTGGCCAGGGCGCCTCCTGGCACGCTTCCCACCAGCTACCCACCGCTCCCGGCCTCCCTCAGGCTTGTGCCGCGGGGCGCCCCGATAAATCCGCGGGGCCCCGCTGCTACTTTTGTGGGTACGCTAAGCACCCTCGCTCGCGCTGCCCAGCCCGCTCCGCCCTCTGTAAGAGCTGCGGGAAGAAGGGCCACTACTCCACGGTCTGCCAGGCCAAAACGCTGGCTGCAGCGTTTCTGGAAGCTGCGCAGCACTCTCCCCCCCCTCCCCCAGGCCTCTGCGAACGGCCTGTGTGCCTCTCTCTCTCCCCCAGGGCCCCTCCAGCCGCTCCCGACTCGCGCCCCGCCGGCCGACATGCGCACCTCCCCGGCCCCTCCAGGCCTCTGCCTGCCCGCCGCGCACGTTTCTCCCCCCCGCCCCCGGGCCCCGGCGCCCGACCGGCTCGCCTCTCCGGGCCCCCCTGGTCCCTGCCTGCCCGCAGCGGCCCTGCTTCCCCCGCTCCCGGACCCCGGCTCCCCCCACCCCCGGGCCCCGGCGCCCGACCGGCTCGCCTCTCCGGGGCCCCCCGGTCCCTGCCTGCCCGCAGCGCGACTCGGCTCAACCCGCCCCCGGCCCCCTGCACCCGGCCCGCGCGCCTTACCTCCTCCCACAGCTGATGCACCTAGCCGGCGTCCTGGAGCCGGCTTCCGCATCCCCACAGCTGATGCACCTAGCCGGCGTCCTGGAGCCGGCTTGTGCATCCCCACCGCTGATGCTTGTTACTCACCTCCTGGAGCCGGCCTGCGCGCCTCTCCGCTTACAGCGCCGGCAACGCTAGCTCCGCCTCCAGCGGCCACGTGGGCTTCTTGGGGTGTCGACCCCACGTGCGGGTCCTGGGCGCCGTCATCTTGGGGCCCCGACCCCACGTGCGGGTCCTGGTCACCGCCATCTTGGGGAACAGACCTCACCTGGGGATCCTGGCCACCGGCTTCCACATCTGCCACGCAAGGTCCCTCCAGCATCGAATCGGACAGCGACGACGAATTTTCTCCACGGCTCGCGGCCGTTCAGCTCGACCAGTCTCATCCACGCACGCTCGCCAAAACAACTACGCTGATCCACCTCAACGGCCACAAGACGGACTGCCTGCTGGACTCCGGGAGCACGGAAAGCTTCGTTCACCCTGACACGGTAAGACGCTGCGCGCTCCCTGTCCATCCCGTAACACGCAAAATCGGTTTAGCCTCAGGTTCGCACTCCGTCCACATCACCGGGTGCTGCGTCGCGGACCTCACGGTCCAAGGGAAGGTTTTAAAAAATTATAAATTCCTTGTCCTCCCTGACCTTTGCGCACCGGCACTCCTAGGACTGGACTTCCAGTGCAACCTGCAGAGCTTGACTTTTCAATTCGGCGGCCCTATACCCCCACTCACTGTCTGCAGCCTCGCGTCCCTCAAAGTAGACCCTCCCTCCCTGTTTGCTAACCTCACCCCCGATTGCAAACCCGTCGCCACACGGAGCAGACGGTACAGCGCCCAGGACCGATCCTTCATCAGGTCCGAGGTCCAGAGGTTGCTGACGGAAGGGGTCATCGAGGCCAGCAACAGTCCCTGGCGAGCCCAAGTGCTGGTGGTCCGGACGGGGGAGAAAAACCGGATGGTCATCGATTATAGCCAAACCATCAATCGGTTTACGCAACTGGACGCGTATCCTCTCCCCCGTATCTCTACCATGGTAAACGAGATCGCGAGATACAAGGTCTTCTCAACGGTGGACCTTAAGTCCGCTTACCACCAGCTCCCCATCCGCGCGAGTGACCGACTGTACACCGCGTTCGAGGCTGACGGGCGCCTCTACCACTTCCTTAGGGTTCCGTTTGGTGTCACGAATGGGGTCTCGGTCTTCCAACGGGAGATGGACCGAATGGTCGACAAGTACGGATTACAGGCTACCTTCCCGTACCTTGATAATGTCACCATCTGCGGCCACGACCAGGAGGACCATGACGCCAACCTCCAGAAATTCCTCCAAACCGCAAAACTCCTTAACCTCACGTACAATAAGGATAAATGCGTGTTCAGCACCGACCGCCTAGCCATCCTCGGCTACGTAGTGCGTAACGGAGTGATAGGCCCCGATCCCGAACGCATGCGCCCCCTGATGGAACTCCCTCTCCCCAATACCCCCAAATCTCTCAAACGCTGCCTGGGGTTTTTCGCATACTATGCCCAATGGGTTCCCAACTACGCGGACAAGGCCCGTCCCCTCATGCAAACCACGACCTTCCCGCCGTCGACGGAGGCCTGTCAGGCCTTTAGCCGCATCAAAGCGGACATCGCAAAGGCCACGATGCGCGCCATTGACGAGGCCCTCCCCTTCCAGGTCGAGAGTGACGCATCTGAAGTAGCTCTGGCGGCCACCCTGAACCAAGCGGGCAGACCCGTGGCCTTCTTCTCCAGAACCCTCCAGGCTTCCGAACTCCGCCACCCCGCTGTGGAAAAGGAAGCCCAGGCCATAGTCGAAGCCGTGCGACATTGGAGGCACTATTTGGCCGGCAGGAGGTTTACCCTCCTCACAGACCAACGGTCAGTAGCCTTCATGTTTGATAAAGCACAAAGCGGCAAGATCAAAAATGACAAGATTTTACGGTGACGGATCGAGTTGTCCACGTGCAACTACGATATCTTGTATCGTCCTGGGAAGCTCAATGAGCCTCCTGATGCCCTGTCCCGCGGTACCTGCGCCAGCGCGCAGATAGACCGCCTCCGCCTCCTCCACGCGGACCTCTGCCATCCAGGGGTGACCCGCCTATACCACTTCATTAAGGCCCGCAACCTGCCCTACTCTATCGAGGAAGTCAGGACAGTAACCCGTGACTGCCACATCTGCGCCGAGTGCAAACCGCACTTCTACCTGATCAAAGCATCCCGCCCCTTTGAACGTCTCAGCATTGACTTCAAGGGGCCCCTTCCCTCTAACAACCGCAACATTTACTTCCTGGCGGTTGTCGACGAACACTCCCGCTTCCCTTTTGCCATTCCCTGTCCCGACATGACCACATCGACCGTCATTAAGGGCCTACTCTCCATCTTCTCGCTGTTTGGCTACCCCGAGTACATTCACAGCGACCGGGGGTCCTCATTTATGAGCGACGAGCTGCGTCAATTCCTGCTCGACAGGGGCATCGCCTCTAGCAGGACGACCAGCTATAACCCTCGGGGTAACGGACAGGTCGAGCGGGAGAATGGTACCATCTGGAAGACCATACTACTGGTCTAGAAATCTCCCTATTTCCCGATGGCAAGAGGTGATCCCCGATGCGCTGCACTCTATCCGCTCACTGCTCTGTACTGCTACTAATCAGACACCTCATGAACGTCTTCTTGTTTTTCCCAGGAAGTTGTCCTCCGGATCCCCTCTCCCGACGTGGCTGGCCGCCCCCGGACCCATCTTGCTCCGGAAGCATGTGCGGGTGCACAAGTCCGACCCGTTGGTGGAGCATGTCCAGTTACTCCACGCTAACCCGCAGTACGCGTATGTGGAGTACCCCGACGGTCGGCAGGACACGGTCTCCCTCCGGGACCTGGCACCTGCCGGCGTGCAGCCCCCCCCCACCACAGACCCCCCCTCCCCTTTTTCACCCCAGCACCCCACTCAGCTTCCCCATCCCTCATCCATGGCGTCTCCGCGGCCAGCTCAGGTGACGGAGACTACTCGAGGTCTATCGCTCCCGGACTCCAGGACATCAGCAGGACCATCAGCCGATCCGACGACACCTCCTCCACTACGGCGCTCGGCCAGGACGTCAAGGACCACCAAACGACTGATCGAATCCTTCTAGAGTTGTACGGTCCCATGGACTTCCTTTTGTAAATATTGTTATGTCTGGGCCAGTGGCAAGCCCCCAAATTCGACAAGGGTACGGAGAGAAAATTATTCTCCCGACGGCTACTCATATCATCAGTTCTTCCCCACCCCCCCCACCCCGGGTCTCGTTCACCCCCCCCCGACCGATTGGCCGAGAGGCTGAGTTAACCACGCCTCTATCAACGAGGTATAAATGCTCAGAAGCCTGACGATCGTCCCTTTCCACTGTAGACGATCGCCAGGCTGTGTTCTAGTTAATTAAAGCCTGACATTGGTAAATCACTCGCCTCACGTGCAATCGATGGTGCATCAGGGGATAAAGGGGTCTTTTTCAGGATGACAGCCAGTGACTAGCGTTGTGGCTCAGGGGTCGGTGCTGCAACCACAACTTTTCACAATATACATTAATGATCTGGAAGAAGGAACTGAAGGCACTGTTGCTAAGTTTGCTGGTGATACAAAGAGGGGCAGGTAGTATTGAGGAAGCAGGTGGGCTGCAGAAAGACTTGGACAGGCTAGGAGAGTGGACAAAGAAGTGGCAGATGGAATGCAATGTGGAAAAGTGTGATGTTGTGCACTTTGGAAGGAGAAATGGAGGCATAGACTATTTTCTAAATGGGGAGATGCCTAGGAAATCAGAAGCACAAAGGGACTTGGGAGTCCTTGTTCATGATTCTCTTAAGGTTAACGTGCAGGTTCAGTCGGCAGTTAGGAAGGCACATGCAATGTTAGCATTCATGTCGAGAGAATACAAGGCCAGGGATGTACTTCTGAGGCTCTATAAGGCTCTGGTCAGACCCCATTTAGAGTATTGTGAGCAGTTATGGACCCCGTATCAAAGGAAGGATGTGCTGGCCTTGGAAAAGGTCCAGAGGAGGTTCACAAGAATGATCCCTGGAATGAAGAGCTTGTCGTATAAGGAACGGTTGAGGACTCTGGGTCTGTACTCGTTGGAGTTTGGAAGGATGAGGGGGATCTTATTGAAACTTACAGGATACTGCGAGGCCTGGACAGAGTGGATGTGGGGAGGATGTTTTCACTTGTAGGAAAAATTAGAAGCAGAGGACACAATTTCAGACTAAATGGATGATCCTTTAAAACAGCGATGAGGAGGAATTTCTTCAGCCAGAGAGTGGTGAATCTGTGGAACTCTTTGCCGCAGACGGCTGTGGAGGCAAAATCACTGAGTGTCTTTAAGACAGAGATAAATAAGTTCTTGGCTAATAAGGGGATCAGGGGTTATGGGAAGAAGGCAGGAGAATGGGGATGAGAAATATATCAGCCATGATTGAATGGTGGAGCAGACTCAATGGACCGAGTGGTCTAATCCTGCTCCTATGTCTTATGGTCTTATGGAGGTCCCGGGTCAAGATTGGCCATGGGCAAGGAAGTGAGACCCCGCATGATTGCGGTTCCCTGTGACAAGTGTAACAACCCCACCTCCAACACAACCCCCACCCATACCCTCACCCGCCACCATGCCCACCCCCACTCCTCCCGGCCCGCGGTCTAATCATAGGTTTTGTTGTGCGTCTTGCAGGTTCTGCTGGAGATGGGGCGGGTCCATCACATCCCCTCCCTCAGCCAGTGCCACAGCGGGAGTACCCCCCGTGAGCCGAGCAGCGATGGGAGCAGCTCGGACAGTAGCCCTTTGCCCGAGACTCAGGTCGCCTCGGAGCTTGGGCCAGCGGATGACACAGACTTTCCATCACAGCTGTCTCCAACACTCACCACCATCCCAGAGACACTCACCTCAGTTGGCCATGTTGGTGGAGAGGCTCCTGGGACACTCTCGGGTGCTCACAACACAGTTGACCAGCAGGTGGAGGTAGGAACTCCCAAGGGTACGGACGGTCGAAGGGCAGGCTGACTCGAGGAACTAGCTGCTGTCCAGATGGGTCTCAGTGTTTTGCAACAGATAGTCCTATCGATTGTGGAGATGCAGCCAGAGTCAGAGACCACATGAGGGGTTTTCGGCGAACAATCAGTATCTGCAGGTGCAGTTGGATGAATCCAATTGTGTACAGCAGCAGAAGGTGGTGCCGACAATGCCTGCCACCCAGGCCAACACCGTATGGGTGGCGTCCGCAGTGGAGGCATTGGGGGCGATGGTTTTTGGCTATCGATCAGCATGTCCAAGACCTGGGACATTCTGTACAGGCACTGGCAGAGGCCCAAGACAGTGTTGCCTCTCTCAAACAACCATATCCCAGAGCCACTTGGAAACTGCAGCGGTGCTCCTCAGCGTGGCCCAGTCACAGCAGGCCAAGGCTGGAAATGTCGGCTGCATTGCCCGGGCTCTGGCCAATGTGACGCAGCCACAGAGGGGGGTGGCCTAGTCCCAGAGGGAGATGGCACAGTCACTGGATGATGTGACTCAAACCCAGAAGGTGCTGGCACAGTTGCAGCGTGATGTGGCGCAGTCCCAGACGGAGATGGTCCACTGCTTGTGCACCTTGATCACGAGCATGCAGACCCTGGTCGAGACTCGAGAGGGCCTCCAGGACCGGCAGTGCCAAGTGTCAGGGAAACCTCAGGAGATAGCTCCGCTCACACCCCCGTCTCATGGAATAGCCCGGGGGTCATTGGGCACCCTGAGAAAGGAGAAGGTGATATGGTCCGTGCCGGTGACTCCAATAGGGGAGGTGCCAGAACACCGCAGCACCTCGGACTCCCCCCCCCCCCCCCCCCTGTGCCTGGTGCATCTAGAACATAGAACATAGAACGATACAGCGCAGTACAGGCCCTTCGGCCCTCGATGTTGCACCGACATGGAAAAAAAAACTAAAGGCCATCTAACCTACACTATGCCCTTATCATCCATATGCTTATCCAATAAATTTTTAAATGCCCTCAATGTTGGCGAGTTCACTACTGTTGCAGGTAGGGCATTCCACGGCCTCACCACTCTTTGCGTAAAAAACCCACCTCTGACCTCTGTCCTATATCTATTACCCCTCAATTTAAGGCTATGTCCCCTCGTGCTAGCCACCTCCATCCGCGGGAGAAGGCTCTCGCTGTCCACCCTATCTAACCCTCTGATCATTTTGTATGCCTCTATTAAGTCACCTCTTAACCTTCTTCTCTCTAACGAAAACAACCTCAAGTCCATCAGCCTTTCCTCATAAGATTTTCCCTCCATACCAGGCAACATCCTGGTAAATCTCCTCTGCACCCGTTCCAAAGCTTCCACGTCCTTCCTATAATGAGGCGACCAGAACTGTACGCAATACTCCAAATGCGGCCGTACCAGAGTTTGGTACAGCTGCATCATGACCTCATGGCTCCGGAACTCAATCCCTCTACCAATAAAGGCCAACACACCATAGGCCTTCTTCACAACCCTATCAACCTGGGTGGCAACTTTCAGGGATCTATGTACATGGACACCGAGATCCCTCTGCTCATCCACACTACCAAGAATTTTACCATTAGCCAAATATTCCGCATTCCTGTTATTCTTTCCAAAGTGAATCACCTCACACTTCTCCACATTAAACTCCATTTGCCACCTCTCAGCCCAGCTCTGCAGCTTATCTATGTCCCTCTGTAACCTGCAACATCCTTCCGCACTGTCTACAACTCCACCGACTTTAGTGTCGTCTGCAAATTTACTCACCCATCCTTCTGCGCCCTCCTCTAGGTCATTTATAAAAATGACAAACAGCAACGGCCCCAGAACAGATCCTTGTGGTACGCCACTCGTAACTGAACTCCATTCTGAACATTTCCCATCAACTACCACTCTCTGTCTTCTTTCAACTAGCCAATTTCTGATCCACATCTCTAAATCACCCTCAATCCCCAGCCTCCGTATTTTCTGCAATAGCCGACCGTGGGGAACCTTATCAAACGCTTTACTGAAATCCATATACACCACATCAACTGCTCTACCCTCGTCTACCTGTTCAGTCACCTTCTCAAAGAACTCGATAAGGTTTGTGAGGCATGACCTACCCTTCACAAAACCATGCTGACTATCCCTAATCATATTATTCCTATCTAGATGATTATAAATCGTATCTTTTATAATCCTCTCCAAGACTTTACCCACCACAGACGTTAGGCTCACCGGCCTATAGTTACCGGGGTTATCTCTACTCCCCTTCTTGAACAAAGGGACCACATTTGCTATCCTCCAGTCCTCTGGCACTATTCCTGTAGCCAATGATGACCTAAAAATCAAAGCCAAAGGCTCAGCAATCTCTTCCCTGGCTTCCCAGAGAATCCTAGGATAAATCCCATCCGGCCCCGGGGACTTATCTATTTTCACCTTGTCCAGAATTGCCAACACTTCTTCCCTACGCACCTCAATGCCATCTATTCTAATAGCCTGGGTCTCAGCATTCTCCTCCACAATATTATCTTTTTCTTGAGTGAATACTGATGAAAAGTATTCATTTAGTATCTCGCTTATCTCCTCAGCCTCCACACACAACTTCCCACCACTGTCCTTGACTGGCCCTACTCTTACCCTAGTCATTCTTTTATTCCTGACATACCTATAGAAAGCTTTTGGGTTTTCCTTGATCCTACCTGCCAAAGACTTCTCATGTCCCCTCCTTGCTCGTCTCAGCTCTCTCTTTAGATCCTTCCTCGCTTCCTTGTAACTATCAAGCGCCCCAACTGAAACTTCACGCCTCATCTTCACATAGGCCTCCTTCTTCCTCTTAACAAGAGATTCCACTTCTTTGGTAAACCACGGTTCCCTCGCTCGACCCCTTCCTCCCTGCCTGACTGGTACGTATCAAGCAGAAAAAGGCAGCACTGTGCCACCTGGGGCCTAGGTTACGGGTGGGTATCACAGCAGGCCGCATCCTCTCCCGATGCCCATCTGGGGGTCCACCTAAATGTAGCATTAGGGCTTGTAAGGCCAGAAAAGTAGACACCAGTTAAGTTGGCACAGGTGCAGGGCACAGTTTAGTTATAGGGGCTCAGGCACAATCCTGTGTATATTTATTTTAAGCAAACACCTGTTACCACTGCCTCGGTGCTCTGTCTGAGGGGTGGGCTGGTCTGATCTGGCCAGTGGGGGAGGGGAAATGGATGGACGTTGGCAGGGGGTTGGGAGGAGGTGGGGGAATGGGCGGTCCCTGTGGGTTGCCCGTGGTTCCTCCCCCTTCTCCCATCCCCCAACCGGACTGTCCCTACCACTGCCACCCCAGGGATCCGGTGGCACTATCTGATGGAATGACCAGCTCGCATGCGGGGATCACGAGCTGGACGGTGGAAAGTGCTACCCTGGGCAGGAGTCAGATGTTGTTGTATTATGTGAACCACCAGAGCTCATCGCAGAGTGGGTGTCTTCACCCTCCGTCCCATGGACCAGAACCAATGTTGCTGCAACCCCAGGGGCCCCACCCCATAGTGCGGCAGGTGTGTATCACAAAGTAGGTTGCAGACAGGGGTGGCTGGGAAGGTTGGGGGGGGTAGTCCCCCTCCCCTCCCCCTATCCCCACTCTACCCCCCTCCTAATCGGTGAACCTGGAGGTGATCAGAGCGGCCCGTGCGTGTTGGCCTTGGCACAAATGTCATGCAGCCTCCCGTGCCTGCCTGGGCATGTTCTGCCCACCCTCACCCTTCTCCGCATCCTCATCGGACGAGGCCTGGCATTACTTCGCCTTCACCAGCACATCGCCCCTCTGCAGTGCGATGTTGTGGAGGATGCAGCAGGTGGCCACAATGCAGGCGACCCTGTCAGCATCATACTGGAAGGCCCCTCCGGAGCGATCCATGCTGAACTGAATCTTCAGGAGGCCGAAGCACCGCTCGATCTCATAGGGTCTCTGTATTGGCATCATTGTAGCAGGTCTCCACATCAGTCTGTGGCCTCCGGATAGGTGACATCAGCCACGACTGCAGTGGATTAACCCTGTCACCCAGGAGCCAACCCCCCAGCCGGGATGGACTTGTCAGGAATTGTTGAGTGTGTCAGGATGAAGGTGTCGTGCACACTGCCTGGGTAACGGCGCAGAGCTGAATGATGCGCAGCTGATGGTCACATATCAGCGCACGTTCATCGAGTGGTGGTACCCCTTTCGGTTTGTATGGAGTGGCCTATCATCTGCAGGCGTTCATAGGGGCACATGCGTCCTGTCTATCGCCCCCTGGACCCGGGGCATCCCATTGATGGCAGCGAACCCTGCTGCCCGGGCATCCTGGTGGGCTCGGTCCACATTGAAATAGATGTATTAATCTACCTGGGCATATAGGGGTTCCATGATGGCGCAGATGTAGCTGTGCACCGAGGTCTGTGAGATCCCGGACAGGTCGCCACTCGGCGTCTAGAAGGACCCCGTCGCGTTAATATTCCAACGGCTCTCGACCGGCGCCGTGGCAACCGCACACGCGCGACTGGTTGGTCCGTGGAGAATGGTGGATTTCCGGCATGAACAGCTATTCTCCGCCCCCGCGCCGAGCACGATTCTGGCACGGAGGGTCGGAGAATCACGCCCCTTATTTTTCAAAACGGAGGCAGAAGTGATAATAATAATCTTTATTCGTGACATAAGTAAGCTTACATAAACACTGCAAAAACGTTACTGTGAAAAGCTCTTAGTCGTCACACTCCGGCACCTGTTCGGGTTCACTGAAGGATAATTCAGAATGTCCAGTTCACCTAACAAGCACATCTGTTGGAGGAAACCGGAGCGCCCAGAGGAAACCCATACAGACAGTGGGAGACTCCGCACAGTCAATAATCCAAGCCGGGAATCGAACCTGGGTCTCTGGTGTTGTGAAGCATCAGTGCTAACCACTGTGCTACCGTGTCAACCTACAAGAAATAATTGTGCATATAGTAGGCTGGCTTCTCCGATTTTGAGACTATTACCCCAGCCGGCGTGGGAACGGTGGCACTTTACAACAGAAAATATGCGTAAAACGGCTACTGATCCTCTGTGTAGCTGGGGGCTGGCATCAAGACAGAGTGGAGTGATGTGTTAGGCAGGTTGGTTCGACGTCGACTGCAACTGGATGCAGGGAAGCTAGAAACAAACGTCTGCCATCGGAGATGATCCAACACTGCTTTATTTACCTATAACCTGCTGTACATGTTCAGCTGTGGGTTGACACTCTACTAATCCTACTGACAACCTCTTACTGGCTCGACCAGACCTACTAGCTACCACATGGCAATAGTGCCCACTGCCTTGTGTACTCTGACTGCCTCAGTGTCTGGGTCCCGAAAAGAGCGGGAGTCTTAATGCATGTGGGCTTTATAGTGGTGGTGTCTTGTCTGGTGATTGGTTGTTCTGTGTTGTGTGTTCATTGGTCATCCTGTGTGTCAATCCCTGCCTGACTGCATCTCATTATATACATGAGTCGATATTATGACATAGAACACCCGGCTCCAGCTTCCGATTCGGCTCGGAGAATTACCGGGTCCGTGGCCGTGCATGCGCATGGCAGCAGCCTGGCGCCAGCTGCTCACCCACCGGGCCTGCAAAATTCCCCCCCCCCCCCCCCCCACTTGGCTGGCTCGCATGCCCAGACCACCACCCACAGTGCCCCCAGCCCCTGGCAAAGTCCCCGCTGCCCACAGATCAGCCCGCCCCCGACTGTGCGGCACTGGACTGAGTCCGCAGCCGCCACGCCAGGTTCGCGACAAATGAGTCCATGGGAGACCCACGTCATTGGGAACTCGGCCTGAGGCAATCGATACGCCACGCGACGTACTCTCCAAGTACGAGGAGCATCGCGAAAGCAGCGCCACCCCGATTTGCTCGGAAATTTGATTCTCTGGCCGATCGCCAAATGTGATTTTGGTGTCGCCGACCTGAGAACCCGCCCAGTGTGTCTGGAGTTTCACAGAGTATTCAAAATGGTGTCAAAGACATGGGGCTGGATTCTCCGCACCCCGACGCCGAAATCGCATCCGGCGCCATGGCGGAGTATGCACTTCCATGCACCGAATTAGGACTGGTACGGGTTCCCCGATTCTCCGGGCCCCAAAAAGCGAGTATGCCGCGCCGTGTATCCCCTACCTGTGGCCATTGCTGTAGGCCCGCTCTGACATTCCCCGGCCCCGACCGGCCAAAGTCTCGATGGCGTGGACCACTCATGGTCCTGCTGTTCGGGATACTCACGTGGCGGCTGCGTACTCAGGCTGCGGCTGCCATGGCTGGGGGCGGGCCGATCGGAGGGCATGGGGGGTCCGCGGTATTTTTGGGTGGGTGGTCGGGTGCGTGGCCGATCCGGGGCACTATTTGGGAGGTCCAGCTCCATGGTCTGTGTGGCCACTGGAGGCCCCTGCCGTGCTCATATGCGGCCTCTGACCCGTAAATGCGGGGGCCGGTATCTGCAGCAAAAACTGTCGGCTTCCCGACGGGTCCCTGCTAGTCCCATGCAGGGCTATGAATATGTGGCCGTCTCATGCCAGTTTTTCTGTCATGAAAGGCCACAGTTTTTAACGAAGGTGTGGGGGCAGAGTCCCAAAAACGGAGAATCCAGCCCATGGTTATACAAAAAAATTAAGATTCAATCATTATCAATGATTTTGTGAGGACACCGAGTTTAACATATCCTAGATTACGGACAATTACAACAGAATTACATTTCTATAGCACCTCTCAAGACCACTGGACCTCCTAAAGGGTTTTACAGCCAGTAAAGTACTTTTGAAGCACAGTAATGGTTGTGATTCTTTTTTTTCCAAATAAGGGCGAATTTAGCATAGACATAGAACATAGAACAGTACAGCACAGAACAGGCCCTCGATGTTGTGCCGAGCAATGATCACCCTACTTAACCCCACGTAACCCTTATACCCGTAACCCAACAATCCCCCCATTAACCTTACATTACGGGCAATTTAGCATGGCCAATCCACCTAACCCGCACATCTTTGGACTGTGGGAGGAAACCGGAGCACCCGGAGGAAACCCACGCACACACGGGGAGGACGTGCAGACTCCACACAGACAGTGACCCAGCCGGGAATCGAACCTGGGACCCTGGAGCTGTGAAGCATTGATGCTAACCACCATGCTACCGTGAGGACACCGAGTTTAACAATCCACTTACCCTGCACATCTTTGGATTGTGGGGGTGGGACCCACGCAGAAACGAGGAGGATGTACAAACTCCACACGGACAGCGACCTGGGGATCTTGCCGCCTTGAGGCAGCAGTGCTAACCACTGCGCCACTGTGTATGGTTGTAATATAGGAAGCTTTAGGTATGCATATGTAATATAATATAGCTTTAAGATTAAGTCACTTTCATAGTGTATTCATTGTTTTAAGTCATAAGGTCATGGGAGCCCTTTTAATATTATATGTAAGATATTATGTAAGATATTATGATAAATCCACAAGAAGGTTCCAGCCATTGCAAAAAGATGACACAGTCAGGCTGGAAGATCTCGATGGGAATGGGTGGTTGAAGTATGCTAAGGTACTACACCAAGCTCCAGGCAGGTCCTCATTCGTATCTAATCATTACTGATGACGGAACAGTCTTAAGGAGAAACAGGAGAGCTTTGCTGAAGGTTTAGCAACCTTTTGTTATTGAACCACAAGAGTTTATAAGCAATCCTAAGACAGTTGAAAAAGAGACATCTCAGCAAACAGAGACAGAACAAAGTAAAAATGCACAAATTCAAGAACAACAAGAAACATCAGCAACAACAAATGAATATGAAACACATTCTCAAGTTCAACCAATGCTCAAAAGGTCGACAAGACAAAGACAAAAATCTGAGAGATTGAATTTGTTGGTGACTCTGTATCTCAAGGAGTCTGGAGATGGTCATGTTGGTGGATAGTCATACTTGCAGTAGCTCTAGGATAATTTATTAGTATTAGTAGTTTGTAATATATTTCTCATGGTTATCTTAACCACACATTTATTTTATTATAAAATACTTTAACCACTCAAGAACTAGACATTCTACTGTGCATTATTCCTACTGGCCAAGCACTGGAACGTAACAGTCAGTGGTCTGAAATGTTAATATAAGGACACAATAAATAGGAGCAAGAGTAGATGACATGGCCTATCAAACCTACTCAGCTATTCAATATAATATATTTGTTGTTCTTATTGTTACAAGTAGGCTTACATTAACACTGCAATGAAGTTACTGTGAAAAGCCCCTAGTCGCCACATTACGGCGCCTGTTCGGGTACACTGAGGGAGAATTCAGAATGTCCAGTTCACCTGACGTCTTTCGGGACTTGTGGGAGGAAACCGGAGCACCCGGAAGGAAACCCACGCAGACACAAGGAAAACGGGCAGACTCCGCACAGACAGTGACCCAAGCAGGAATTGAACCCGGGACCCTGGCGCTGTGAAGCAACAGTGCTAACCACTGTGCTACCGTGCCGCCCCAATATGATCATGACTGAGCATCATGTTTTCTGCCGCCCCCAAAATCCCTCAATTCCCTGAGACAAAATATGTCTATCTCAGGATTAAATGTATTCATCAATGAAGCATCCACAACACTCCAGGGCTGAGAATTTCAAAGATTATTTAGTTAGATGGAAAAACTGGAGGATCTGGGCATGTTCACCTGAAAGCAGAAATGTTTAAGGGAAGATTTGACAGAGCTGTTCACAATCATAGATGGTTTTGATAGAGTAAATAAGAAGAAACTGTTTCTAGTGTCAAAAAGATTGATAACCAGAGGATGCAGATTTAAGGTGAATTATATGAGAACCAGAGGTGTTATGAGGAAATGGACTGCACTGCCTGAATGAAAGGGTGGGTGGTGGAAGCAGATTCTAGAGTAATGTGTGAAAGAGAATTAGATCAATGGGGCAGTCCCCACAATGCCCATTTCTGAATCATACCAATGGACATTGCATGCCCACTTTCCAGGGGCACCCGCCAGCAAACATAACTGCAAAAGTGGGCAAACTGTTAGGACAGATGACCTCTTGACCGCCCACTGTCTAGTCCTATAATGGCCAGCTTGGTCAGATCCAGGAAATGCCTGTGAGGAGGTCGTCCTCCCTCCCCGCCTCTGCACCAGGCGCCTGAGGATCAGTATCCTGCGATTGAAGTGCAACAAAAAGAAATTTATAGGGGTTGCACCTCAGACAACATTAATATACGTGGTCCAAGGACTCTACAAGGCTGAGTGCACGTGTGTATGTGTGTCTGATGTTTGTGACTGAGTGTGTGTGAGTGTGAGCTGTGTTTGTGTGTGTGTACATGTATGTGTGCATGTTTCTGTGTGTATGTGTTTGTGTGCGTACTTGTGTGGGAATGATGAAAAATTGTGGCTGGAATTTACCGGGCATTGGTATTCTTCGTTCCTGTCGACCGCAGAATCCAGTCCCTTCTATTCCATTAAGCCTTTCATTTTCTATTCCCAACCTTAATCATTGATGGCAGGCCTTTTACATTCTGAAAATCGAAAGAAATCCTACTTAAAATGATAGTACTCACAACATACCTTCTATTTTATTGTTAAAATGAGGTTGTTCGCTCTGGTTTGATTGGGCATGTCAATTGGTCATGGGATATGAATTCTCAGCTACCCATTTCACACATGGCCATCAGAAGAGTTAATTTGATGAGACGGACTTATACAGTAACGACAATTAACAGATGGATTTAAGACCTTTAATGCAATTGTTGAATTCTGTTAAGGGATCTGTAATGAATTAGATGAAAAAAAGAGTGCACTGTTAATTCGATGACTGGCTCGAGTCACTCACTAACTGCTCAGCCTGCCTGCCAATATAGTTTGGCCTCAGTTACAAAAACAGAGAAAAATTAGGCTGCTCTCTTCATCCTGTCAATCTTATCATTGGGCTATACTCACGAACAAGAACACACTGGCAGTTCATCAGGAGAGCTTCCTGCACCATGTCTTCTGGCATTAATGTGGAAACTCAAGGACAGACTCTTTCTATTCTGAATTTCACGAATCAGTAACTTGGAAAGGAACTTTTCTGTCAACGACCAGCAAATGGGTGGTGCCGTATAATAGTTTGGGTTTAAGAAGCTGCAACGTGATCAGTTACAGAGCACTGAAACAAGGTGCTTCAGAGAAAAAATAGTTAAGTTTGCATTATTCCTGCTCCTGAAGATACCAAGGAGATTAATCTATTACTTGATAGCCAGCTAGCTAGCCAAGATAGTTAACTGTTTTCTGAATGAGTATGTGCTCTGAAGATGCTGTCTTAAAGTCGCAAGATAGATTGTTCTCGACAATCGTGCAGTGTCATATTATCTCACCCACTGGAAATTCTCAGTGCCTACTTTCTACAGTTACTGTTGCTTAGGCTGTTGCGTTAGCTCCACGATCACACCAGAAACATTGGACAATTAAACATGGCTGAGATAATTCTCCTTCAGTTGATTCAATAGACGATATGGTGAGAAAATGTGAGAACATTTGTTTATCACAATCCAAGATTAGCCTATTTGAAGTCCAGATCCTGTTTGATAAGGAATTGTGAAGCGATGATTGTTGTACATACATATTATAAATTTGAGTTTCATTACAGCTGCAATTGTAATTAATAATTCTGTCTTGCAATTAAGAGTCAGGTGCCTTAATAGAATTAATTCCCGTATCGGCCTCCCCGAACAGGCGCCGGAATGTGGCGACTAGGGGCTTTTCACTGTAACTTCATTGAAGACTACGTGTGACAATAAGCTATTATTATTATTAATTTGTAGAATTACCCAACAGCTTGTTTAATACTAATTTTAAAACTTGGATATAGCAGGCTTGAGGGGCTAAGTGGCCTACTCCTGCGTTCCTATTTCTGTAATTTTTGACATTAAAATCCCTCAAAATATTTTACACAATAAGTAACTTTTAGAGTGTGGAAGCTCTTGTTTATAGGTGAAGACATGCGGCAGTTATTCTACAGCAGAAACATCCCACAAACAGCAGCATGGTGAATGCCTGTTTTGTTTGATTCCTTTGAGTGTGTTTGGGTATTGAAATGGAACCAGCCTGAGCAACACATTTAGCTTTCTGTTTGTTGTTTACAAGAATGGTTCTAGGGATGAGAAAGCTCAGTTATGAGGAAAGATTGGGGAGGTTGGGACTTTTCTCTTTGGAAAGAAGAAGGCTAAGAGGAGATTTGATAGAGATATTCAAAATCATGAGGGGGCTGGACAGAGCAGATAGGGAGGAACCGTTCCCACCTGTAAAAGGATCGAGAACGAGACGGCACAGATTTCAAGCGATTTGCAAAAGAAGCAAATGTGATGTGAGAAAAAGTTTTTTCACACATCTAGCAGTTTAGGTCTGGAATGCACTGCCTGGAAATGTGGTGGAGGCAGTTTCAATTGAGGCATTCAAGAGGGCTTTAGACAATTAATCGAATAGAAACAATGTGCAGGGTTACTGGGGAAAAGGCAGGGGAATGGCACTAAACCATAAAAGATGAAGACAACGATAAAGATCCTTTGTTGTCTCAAGTAGGCTTACATTAACACTGCAATGAAGTTACTGTGAAAAGCCCCTAGTCACCATATTCCGGCTCCGGTTCAGCATTATGCTCTTTTAGAGAGCCGGTGCAGACATGATGGGCCAAATGGCCTCCTTCTGTGCCATAACAATTCTCTGGTTCTGTGATGTGACTGTGCCATGAGGCTGCCTCTGAAGGCAGACATCTTAAGACCACTTCTATAAAGCCTCTCAAAGAGATGGGATACTGATGAAACACTGCTGGCCTTACACATGAAACAGAGGGTGGTGGGTTGAGGGGGGGAGCTTTTGGGGGTGGGAGTGGAGAAGGAATGTTACCAGGATGTCAGATCAATTCTGCGTTTATTCAAATTGTTGTAGGTTCTTTAATGTCCATATGACCATGTCGAAAACACCAAACCAGGGTGCTTGCAACAACATTGCAGTATGGTAATCCTGGGCTGTGTTCTGCTATGGATTAAACCCATAACTTTCTGACTGGCACACAAGGCAGCTAGGTGAAGCTGACACTTTGCTCCTGAGTTGTCTGTCATTCTGTCACTGTCCTCCCTGTGGGCCCCATTTAAATTTGACAATCGTGCTGTATACTTCAACGCCTGATCGCCTTCCAGATCAGGTGTTGGAATACTCAATTTAACAATTATCTTCCCATTGTTTAGCTAATGAGAATTAAACAAATATCTTGCCTCTTACAGATCAATGAGGAAAAGCCATGAAGCAGCTGTGAATTGGCTGGTGCCAGAATGGCACCCATTTGACAAGAAGGCATTGAATACATTGATTGAAGGAGTGAAATATGGGCTGGTGTCCATATTTTGGGGGACGGAAAACCTCCTCTAGCGCCACGAAGATGAATTTTCCAATAAGATTCCTGTGACATATGGCTTCTAAAGATCCATATAGAAGGCAGTCACTATATTCCATTTATCTAACCACACAGCCAATTGTTCAAAGAGACCAATAACAAAATGCTGGAAACATGCAGCAGGTCTGGCAGCATCTGTGGAGAGAGAAAAAGTGTTAACAACTGGAATTTTCCAGCCTCCATACGACCCCACCCCACCCCTCGCAGGCGGTGGGTTATTGGCAGCTGGTGAGATCTTCCGTCTCCGCTGAAGTCAATGGCAATTTGTAAGGCTTGACCACCCCATTCTGGGGAACCCACCACAGGGCTTGAGTTCAGCAGGACTGGAAGATCCTGCCGACATGAAGGACTGGAAAATTCCAGTCAACATTTCAAATCCATATGACTTCTTCAGGATATTCTGGACTAATCCGCATATTTCTAAATGTGACTAATTTTGTCTCAAATTGTTAAGTCAGAAGAGTTTGCCCAAAAATACATTAGACACC
Organism: Scyliorhinus canicula; assembly: GCF_902713615.1. Lineage (NCBI taxonomy): Eukaryota > Metazoa > Chordata > Chondrichthyes > Carcharhiniformes > Scyliorhinidae > Scyliorhinus > Scyliorhinus canicula. The sequence continues at coordinate 203,928,752 of NC_052146.1, forward strand.
ACACATCACATCCTCTCTTCAAGAACAAGTGCCAGGGAGGCTCAGACCAAGGTGCTAATGCAGGGCATTGGAGCCAGAAAATAAATGGCTGGGACCTCCCTTCAGAGGATTGCATCGACTTACTGCCAGAAGACTTTGTATTAATGTTCCATGCAGTGGCAGTGAGGCAGAGGTAGCAGCCGAGGGAGCGGTGACAAGACCATGCTGTCCAGAGATTTAATATATTATGAAGGACTGTTATGTCAGGCCACATGGGATGCAGGAGTCGCTGGCTTATTGCCTACCTCTGAGGGTACTTAAGAGTGGGGTCTGAAATCACATGTAGACCAGACCAGGTAAGGACAGCCGATTTCCTTCCCTAAAGGACATTAGTGAACCAGATGGGTTTTTACGACAATTGGCAATGGTTTCATGGTCATCATTAGACTTTTAATTCCAGATTTTTTATTGACTTCAAATTCACCCATCTGCCGTGTTGGGATTAGAACGCAGGTCCCCAGAGTATTACCCTGGGTCTCTGGATCACTAGTCCAGCGACAAGACCACTATGCCACTGTCTCCCCAAATAGCGAGAGATTACAGTGCTCTGGAATGCAGAGGCATCTGGGTGTCCTAGTGCATGAATTGCAAAAAATTAGACTGCAAGCAATTAGTAAAGCTAACAGAATGTTATTATTTATTGTGAGGGGAATTGAATACAGAAGTAGAGAGGTTGTGATTCAGTTGTACAGTGAATTGGTGAGTATTGCGTACAGTATTGGTCTCATTTAAGAATTGGAAGCAGTCCAGACAAGGTTTAGCCAGATTAATACCTGGAATGGGTGTGTTGTTTATGAGGAAAGGAAGGGCAGCTAGACTTGTATCTACTGGATTTTAGACATGAAGCAACTTGATTCAAACATAAGATCCTGAGGGGCCCTGACAGGGTGGGGTTGTGGAAAGGATGATTCCTCTTATGGGAGAATCTAGAACTAAGGGATCACTACTTAAAAATAATGGGTTGCCCATTTAAGACAGAGATGAGGAGAATGTTTTCTCTCTCAAAAGGCCGTGAGCCTTTGAAGTTCTCTTCCAAGGTGGTGGAAGCAGGGTCTTTGAATATTTTTAAGGCAGAGATAGATAGATTCTTAACAAGCAAGGGGGTGAGAGATTATCGGGGTGGGGTGGGGTAGGCAGGAATGTGGGGTTGAAGTTACAGTCAGATCGGCCATGATCTTATTGAATGGTGGAGCAAACTCAAGGGGCCGAATGGCCTACTCCTAATTTTTTGTTTGCGCGCTGCACTTGTCACACATCCACTAGGCTTCCAACCTGCCTGCTCCTTGAACGAGTGCTGGTGTGGCAGAATGCTGTGAAATGCAGGTCACATGGCTATTGTGCTTAATGTATTCTTCTGCATCTATGACTTGAAACTACAAGTAATAATAATAACCTTTTATTGTCACAAGTATAAAGTTACTGTGAAAAGCCCCTAGTCGCCAGATTCTGGTGCCTGTTCAGGTAAGCTGGTACGGGAATTGAACCCTCGCTGTAGGTTTTGTTCTCCATCACAAACTGGCTGTCTAGCCCACTGAGCTAAACCAGCCCACCCTGGGAGACTCAAAATCTTTCTTATTCATATATACTGCAGATTGAATCTGGCATCTATGCCTCCTTATTCTGTTACCCTAAACTGGGTAAACCAACCTTCCCCTCACAAACAAGGCTTTTGTCACCAGGTGAGCGGATCAGAAGAACAAAGTCCAGCGAATTGTGAAAAATATCACCAGAGGTGGCATTAAAAAGATCCAGTCAAATGAACATTAACTGCTATGGTGAACTTTTCAGCAATGGGCAGGGCTTGAACTCTCTTCCTGTCTAGTGGGCAACACGAGGGTAGTTTCCATTTTGATAACTTAGATGGAAATGCAGCACCGCAGCTCACTCAAACATTGTAAAACCAACCTGTTCATCATTGCATTGAGCATTAGGATAAACATTATGTGGCAGGATCATGGCTTGCTCCAAAGAAAGGTCCTTGGCCTGAAACGTCAGTTCTGTTTCTCCCTCCACGGATGTTTCCAAACCTGCTGAGTATGTCTATCTCTTGCCTGTTTTTTAAATTTGCATTTCTGATGTTTCTCTTGGTGGTGATAGAAATCCATCTGAAAGAGCACTAACTGATCTCCTGTCGTCTGGAGCACGGGGCGAAGAAGGGGTATTAAATTCTGATAACAATAATGAAGCATGGATATCTTGCTTCAGGCGCAGTTCCATAGGTGTTATTAACCCTCCAGCTTACCTCAGCCATGGCATTCTGGTCCACAGGTTTAATATCCAGATGGTAAAGTTCAAAATTTCCCTCATCGAAGTGAATATCAGGCGAGGACAGCTGCAGTGGCCTCCATTTGCTGAACAGACAGTCACCACCTTCTCTTCGGCATGGTCATAAACAAAAACAGGAAATGCCGGATAAACTCAGGAGGACTGGCAGCATCTGTGGAGAGAGAACCAGAGTTAAAGTTTCAAGTCCAATATGATCGGACATGGGTCAGTGAGAAAGGTGGAAGAGAGCAGACAGCGCCACAGAATTGAGCCAGTACCTTCACGAGAGAGAATGAATTGCTAGCATATTTCTTTTAAAAGCTACCTCCCTTTTGTAATTTCAGTTCAAATGCTTTATTGAAACATTTTGTTTTGTAAGTGTTGAAACTTTGAAATACCTTGAGCTAAAACAGTGGTGACAGGCACTGTTACAGAATATTCTAGGAATGTGTTAAGGTGCACAGTAGAAACCTGTCCCAGTCCAGGTATTCGCCAATTTGCTAAATTACCCTCTTATTACTTTCAGTTTCGGAGGCCACCCATCTTCCTCTGAAACGTACAAACAAAGAAACCTTTTCTTTTTTTTTGCTGGCCATTTCACTGATAAGAAGGTTATAACTCCAGGATAAGGCTCTTCTATGGCCTGGAGCATTTATGTCAAAAATACCACCCATGACTACAGTGAGCGAAAAATTCAAAGTTAATTTTTTTATACTGGGTTTTGCTGGGGATTAGCTGACCTCCTGATTGGGGCTGTCGCCCGTGTAACGTTTGAGAGACTGCATACCTACACGTGATTCTTCCCTCCTTTACATCAGCTCTCCGCGATCTGCTTAACACAGTGAATATTGGTGGGTTGATGTGAGAAACCAGTGCACGTCGCAACGGCATCAACATTTATTCAGGGCCGGCTTGTGGCCTCCTGTTTTCTGCCGGAATATCCCGAGAGGCCCACCCCCCCCCTTCAAGCTGCTGAATGACGTCTGACCCAGGAAACTGGGCTGGAGTCCTGATTGAGTGAACTCCTGCCCCAAGCCAATGGGAGTGGATGTGGGAATTGCATTTATTTTAACCTCAGACTGGATGGACTGAGGGACTCCACTTATCGAATGATACAGGACAAAAGGAGGTCACTGGGTCTATCATATCCGAGATGAATTTTTGAAAGAATGTCACTCCCCTTCTCTTTCTCCATAATACCCCACTAGTTTTCCCTTCCCAACTATGTACCTGATTCCCTTTTTAATAAGGACACCGGGGGCGGGATTCTCCAATAATGGGGTACGTCTCCACGCCAGCGTCAAAACGATGGCGAATCACTCTGGACTTTCCTGAAGAAAGTCCAGCGTGATTCTCTCACCTGAAGGGGGCTAGCAGGGCCCAGGTGTAGTCCTCCCAGCTCCAGCTGCCGATACAGGGCCTCGCACGTCCGGTCGGGGGTCCACGCACGTGCATGGCAACGGCCTGCGTCGGCCGCCCCGCGCGACATGGCTGACCCACACCGTGGACCGGCACCAAAAAGATAGGCCCCCTCCCCCGAGATCGCTTGCGCCCGTGGATCGGTGGCCCCCGACCAAGTAAAATAAGAAACAAAGTTGCACAAAATCTAGGGACACCAGGTGGATCCTCACCGGTTCCTCTTTAGGTCGGTGCCTGACTGGCCAACCTTTTATACATTGGTTAATTGGGATACCTCGCCCCGAGCGAGGGAGCTTGAATTCTACAAGGAGCATGGGGAAGACAAGCATTGCCCCCACCCCATAGGTTCCTGTGCTTCCACTGTCAGCTGTGGGTCAATTGGTAGTCCTCTGACTCCCAGGATTTTGGGTTCAAGCCTCACTGCAGGGCCTGAGCATTAAAATCAAGGTGACACTCTTGTGTCAAACTGAGGGAGCAGTACTCTTTTGTTATCTTTTGGGTGAGATGTTAAATGGAAACCCAGCCGCTTGATAGGGTGGATGTAAAAGATTGCACAAGCAGGGGAGTTATTCCAGGTGTCCTGGCCAAAATAATCCCTCAATCAACATCACAAAAGCATATCTGGTTTTCTCACTTTGCTGTTGTGGCGACTTGCTGTGTGTTAATTCTACATTACAACAGAAACTACATTTCAGAAGTACTTCATTGGCTGTAATGTGCTTTGAGATGTCCGGTGGCCCTGAAAGTTGCTATATAAATGCAGATGTTTCATTTTTCTTTTACGTCAAAGAGAATCTCCAAACCTTGCCACTGGTTGCTTTGCAACTTGGCTCTTTGCAAATTATCCTTCGCTAAGTTTTAATTCTTAACTTCCTCTTCTTTTTTGAAGGTAATGTCTTGGATTTACTGTTGGTAGTTTTCACTAGACTTGTGGAGAAAGGTCAAATGGCTCATTTCCAGGGTTCCTTTGCTTGAATCCAACTGGGGTAGCACAGTAGCATAGTGGTTAGCACAGTTGCTTCATAGCTCCAGGGTCCGAGATTCAATTCCCGGCTTGGGTCACTGTCTGTTTGGAGTCTGCACGTTCTCCCTGTGTGTGCGTGGGTTTCCTCCGGGTGTTCCGATTTCCACCCACAGTTCAAAGATGTGCAGGTTAGGTGGATTGGCCATGATAAATTGCCCTTAGTGTCCAAAAAGATTAGGTGGGGTTACTGGGTTACAGGGATAGAGTGGAGGCGTGGGCTTAAGTAGGGCGCTCTTTCCAAGAGCCGGTGCAGACTCGATGGGCTGAACGGCCTCCTTCTGCACTGTAAATTCTATGATTTTAGTCATTTAATGTGTCAGCTAAATTTATTGATAGCAGAGTTATCAAACTCATGGAGCTGTGCATGTTAGGCATTGGACAGTGTATAATGCACACTGATGTTTTCGCATTTGACACTCACCCAGTCTGATAAATGATCGGCCACAGACATCAAGAAAGGAAATGTCTGTGTAAGCTGAGATCGGAGATCAGAAGGGGGGGAGTGCCCATCAGAAACTGGCCAGCTAAAGTTGTGCTGGTGCAGGCTGATTTCAGCAAATCACTTGAGCTGTACTGGTGTGACCCGAATCTATATTCATCACTGATGTGAAACGTGCACTGCAATCTCTGATTTACTGAACTTACCCATAGAGCAAGATCCAGTGAGGTGATGCTTACACACACTTTGCTCACAGGAAAGCCCACCTTATGTTTAGACTTTGTTATGCCAGAGTAAATATTCCTATTCACCACTCCTGATCGTCAGGTGCAAAGCATTCCTGGCCGCAGAAGTTTTACAAGTCAACAGCCTGAAACATTGTGCTTGCTAACGATGTTTAGTAAAAGCACACATGAGACATTGAACTCTGATGTAAAGAAATTACCCGATATACCTGTGGGAAAATCAATTTCACGTAAAAATCAATCCAGGATTTTTGGCTTAAAATTCTGATGTCTTTCATTTTCATCACATAAAAGTCGACCTTCACTTTTTTAAAGAGGTCAAAGTACATTGACCGCTCTGTAATCTGCATTCTGCTCAAACCTTCCCCCAGCTCCTCACGAAGCCCCTTCACATAAAATAGTGGTAGGTTGGGTGGTGTGGAAAGCAATGGCACAAATCTGCTTGTCAGCCGCGCGCATGATTGGGGTGAACAGCGTAACTCTGGTCCCTTCCTCTTGCACTCAGTCACTGTGGCTGTCCTCCCACCGCAGCCACTGAGAATATTGCCAGTCCTGAAGAAAGGCCAGAGTGATTCTACCTCATAGAATTATAGAATTTACAGTGCAGAAGGAGGCCATTCGGCCCATCGAGTCTGCACCGGCTCCTGGAAAGAGCACCCTACCCAAGGTTAATACCTCCACCCTATCCCCATAACCCAGTAACCCCACCCAACGCTAAGGGCAATTTTGGACACTAAGGGAAATTTATCATGGCCAATCCACCTAACCTGCACATCTTTGGACTGTGGGAGGAAACCGGAGCACCCGGAGGAAACCCACGCACACACGGGGAGGATATGCAGACTCCGCACAGACAGTGACCCAAGCCGGAATCGAACCTGGGACCCTGGAGCTGTGAAGCGATTGTGCTATCCACAATGCTACCGTTCTGCCTGAAGGGAGCTAGCAGGACACCGGAGTAGTCCTCGCAGTTCCGGCTGCCAATACAGGGCCCTGCACGCCTGGTCGGGGGTCCGCGCATGCGCACGGCGGCAGCCTGCGTCGGCCGTCCCGCATGACATGGCGGACCCACACCGCGGACCAGCACCTGATTGATAGCCTGGCGGTTAGTGAGGCCCCACGGTGAAAGATCCCCCCACCTCCCAGCAGGGCGACCATAACTGACTCCACAGCCACCACTGGCTGTTCCCAACAGGCAAAACATGGTTAGAACCATGCCTTTGGGAACTCGTCCAGTTTATGTCGGAGGCCTCTGTCAATGGCTCCCGACCCACACCGTGTAGACTGCACCCCCGCGATTTGCGGCGTTTATCCAGAGAATCCGACCGGATTTCGGGTTTGACAAATATTTCCGCCCCAGCGCCAATCGGAATTTCGGTGCGGATGCACGGAGGATCCTGACTCAGGGCTTCAGACAAAGTGGTGCCCCGATCTTTGAAACACCTTTCCTGCAGGAAATCCCTCCAAGTGTGGCCTCGGTGGACAGAATCTACCTACGGCCAAAAGAAATGGCAAAATGCCGTTGGATAGCGTAATATTTCTCAGCACTGCAGCTGCTGAGAATCACCCCGCTAAACGCGCAAACTTTAACTTGAGTCCACTGAATCACGCCTTTAATCGCTGTTCCTTTAATGTTGCAGGGTCAAAATCCTGGAACTCCAATTCTAACTGCGCAGTAGGTGGAACCATACCTAAGGAACTGCAGCGGTTCAAGAAGGTAGCTCACCACCACCTTCTCAAGGGAAATTAGGGATGGGCAATGAGTGCTGGCCTAGCCAGCGATGCCCACATCCCTCAAACAAAAAAAAGTTCCATCGCATGTTATTATCTCGACAAATATTTTGAAATTCCTTGAAAAGGCAGGAATCTCCCTTGAGCTGTACTTACATTGCAAATATCAATGAAAGCAAGCATCTTGCAATTACTTGATGTCAGAATATAATTGTTGTAGGGTTCTTAGAATGACAACACCTTTCTTTTAATTGCATTCCATTTAATAGGCTGGTTACATACGCAGATTCAGCCAGGGCACATTTTGCCCGCAGTGGAATGTTTGGTCTAGTTTGGACAATTATGTCAACAACTAACATCTGTATTCCTCACAAGCATTTCCGCTGTGTGGATATTCTTATTTTGTGGTGATGTAGACTTGTGATAAAAAGGTCATTATCGACTTGTTGCATGCTGAAGTATCTGGCAATCTTAAGAATAACACCCTACCCTTCTGCACTGTGTGTAAAAAAAAACGTCCTCACAGTTATACAGGCTTTTTCAGGGATTAATTTAAAAGAGTTAATCTTATAAATTTCCTCTCCAGCTGTGGAGATTCATTTCTGGGCCATTCCACCAGGGATTCAAGCTTGGACCTCAGCAGGATTCTTTGCCCTTTGATCCATGGATGGAGAATCTTCTGGACGTTTCTCTCCCGAAAGGCTGCACTTACTGGGTTGAAAGTTGAAAATTTCAAGGCAGATCTATGGTTTGTTTTTAGTAAAGGTATCAGGGGAGAGCAATCAAAGGCACACAGAGCAGAGATATAGGTCAACCATGATATAATTGAATGGCAGGCTAGATTGGGGCAGATGGCTGCACAGTTATAACTGCAGTAGCCTGAATCATAGAATTTACAGTGCCATTCAGCCGATCGTGTCTGCACCAGCCCTTGAAAAGAGCACTCCACTTAAGTCCACACCTCCAAACATCCCCGTAACCCAGTAACCCCATCAACGCTTTTAGACACTAAGGGCAATTTAGCATGGCTAATCCACCTAACCTGCATATTTCTGGACTGTGGGAGGAATTTGGAGCACCCGAGGAAACCCACCCAGACACGGGGAGAACGTGCAGACTCCACACAGACAGTAACCCAACCGGGAATCGAACCTGGGACCCTGGAGCTGTGAAGCAACTGTGCACTGTGCTACCGTGCTGCCCGTGGGCCTGCCTTCATAGGCCACCATGGCAGCTGGTAGAATTTAAATGCAATTCATTGATCAATGCAACTAATTAATAAAAACAAAATGGAACTGAAAGTTGGTTTCAGTGAAGTGACCATGGCAACTGTTATTGATTGTTGTAAAAACCCATCTGGTTGACTAATGTCCTTTCAGGAAGGAAATCTGCCATCCTTACCCAGTCTGGCCGACATGTGACTGATCTTTGTGGTTGACTTTTAACTGCCCTCTGAAATGGCTGAACAAGTCACTCAGTTCAAGGGCCAATTAGAGATGGGCAACAAATGTTGGCCTTGCCGACTACTCCCACATCCCAAAAAAGAATATTAAAAAATTGTTGGATGAATTGAAAGGCCTAGGCCAGTGTGACCTTTGCACCTTCATTCTTGATATATGGTCTTGATAAAAGTGAGACCGTGTTGCCAAGAAATCTAAGCTAAAAAGTTCAATAAAAGCAGAAAATACTGGTAATACTCCACAAGTCTGAGAGAGAGAAATAGATTTGTTTCAAGTCCATGATGTTTCAGCAGAACAGGGAAAGGTTAGGAATATAATTGACTTTAAGGTGGTCAAGTGGGGTAGGGTGAGTTGGGAAAAAGTGTCATTGAGTGGAAAACAGGGGATATTAAATGACAAAACAGCTGGTGAGGCAGGTCCAAAGAGACAAGTAAGAGGTGTATAGAGATGAGGTTTAAGCTGTGTTTTCGAGCTTACACAAGCACTGAAGGCACACAAAGAGGACTGGTAACTGTTGATTGAGTTATTTCATTGGAAGAGATTACCAAAAACAACAACATCTGGGAGGTTAGTTAACACGCCTGGTTTTAGGAAGCTCCAATCATCTTCCCAATGATTATATATGAGTCTATACATCACATCCTATCTGATAATGTACATCAGTTTCAGTTACACCCCTTAAAGATATCTATCTGCAGCACCTGCACACACCCACCTGACAATTCACCATGAGGAACTGTCATCACATGAACGCATCCAAAAGCCATATACAGAGCTGTTCCACAAACTGGAACACCTGTAGCTACGAAGCAGTAAGGCAGGTGTTGTCAGTGGCAAGATTGGTTTTCTCTGGCCTCAAGCCTGCCATCACCTTCTTACAGGTGTAATGCCACATTGACTCATGGGGCAGCTGCTGTGGCATGGTAAACAATCACCCTCACTTCAAACCATTTCACACAGCATCACCTCAAGCAAACAAGGGGAGTTCAGGATGGACTGCTCGTGCGGCCTCCTGGCCTGCAGCCTCATGTCTTCACATAAATTTTCCATCCCCTTTCTTTTCCAAGTTACGCCTTAGGGCAGAATATTACAGCTCATCCTGCTGGCGGGATCTTCCACTCCCACCAAAATCAATGGACTTTTGAACGGCTCGCTGCATTTGTGATCCCATCCCCTGCCACCCACTTGCCAACCAATCATCACTCTCTTCACATGCAGTGTAAATTGTTGTTCCACTATTACAGTTTGTAATTTCTTGCGAGTTGTCCCGATGTGAATGCAAGACGAAAAGCTTTGCACATCTTTTTTCCCCAGTATTTATTATTGTAGAAATTGACATTTTAGGGTTAATTTTCCAACTTTATTCTTCGAGCACGGAGTCTTGCTCACCCATAGGGCAGATCAGAAATTGGCCGTGCATTGCACATTTGCAACCATTCACATCCCAACAATACAAGCTTCTGATGAGTGAACTTCCCATTCAAAAGTTGAAATCAGGAAATCAATGTATTCCCATACTCCAAATGACTGCCCTGTTCATTTTTTCAGCTAGGGCCTATTAATCTGGTGACAGTGCCGACTTGTCAAAGCCTTTTGTCCCTTGGGAATTGAGGTTATAAATGTTCCAGCCTGCCTTCTTTTGCTCCCTTAACTCATTGTTGGGCAGCTAAGTGAGAGTGACATTTAATTCCAATCTTCTACTTTTGTTAGCTCCCAGTGTGGACTAAGGTTTTATCTTTGTTCGAAACATCCTGTGGTCACCAAGATTCTTCTGATAGCTTCGGCTGAAAGGCACTTTACATTCCAGCCATTGAGATAGTTCCCAAGGACAGAAAGAAGAAGGAATAAATTGGATCTAGTTTTTAAAAAAATGGCTAATTATGAAAGGCACTTGAGTATCAATCAATTTCCACGTATGTAAACGGAATCACGAAAATGCAATGTATAGAATTTTCTATTATTTTAACCTTTAACCAGCACTTTCAGTTTCAACTCAGTTACGGGGTTTGATTACCCATGGGGCGCCGGATGGATCAAGGATAAATTATCCAGTCTACAAGTGTTTTGTTTGAAACTCTTAATTCTGTAAAGTTTTTGCCATTATTGTAACATCAAATATGGCATGGCTTTGCTTTGAAAATACAAGTAGAGTCTTGTCCTTCAATCGGAGCTGTCTGATGTTCAATTTGGTGTCTCAATTTCCTTCATGCCAAACTAATTGAAATGTGCCTTTCGAGAGAGTGAGACCAGCAAACAACTCAGACTAGTGCTATAGCAAAGTTCAACATCTGTAGCATTCAATCTTAGTTCTGGTTGCCTAATTTTAATGTAAACAGCATTTAAAAATACCATGTTTCAATCAATTCTGTAATTAAATAGGTGTGCTAACACCACCTCGCTATTGTTCCAATGTAATTATTGAGGTCTTGCACTCAAACGCGATCCTAGGGGCATAACTTGAGTGACATCAAGATAGGTTAGAATGAAAAATGTCCTTGAGTGCATTTGATCTCCTCCTTTCAGGACCTTACCTCTACCCATATGTCTACAATAGTATCTAGTTGCTTCACAAATGAGTCTAAAGCTCGATCTTTGAATAATTTCTTCGAGTTGTTCCTCACCCTCTGTGCAAAGGACCAATTCTTGATCGCTGCCCTAAATGAGCCCTCTGCAATTATGAACACACATCCTCATGCCCTGTTCACAGACATATCTGAAAATATTGTTACAGTTAAGAGTCTCAAGGCAGCACGGTAGCATGGTGGTTAGCATAAATGCTTCACAGCTCCAGGGTCCCAGGTTCGGTTCCCGGCTGGGTCACTGTCTGTGCGGAGTCTGCACGTCCTCCCCGTGTGTGCGTGGATTTCCTCCGGGTGCTCCGGTTTCCTCCCACAGTCCAAAGATGTGCGGGTTAGGTGGATTGGCCATGCTAAATTGCCCGTAGTGTCCTTAAAAGTAAGGTTATGGGGGGGGGTTGTTGGGTTACGGGTATAGGGTGGATACGTGGGTTTGAGTAGGGTGATCATTGCTCGGCACAACATTGAGGGCCGAAGGGCCTGTTCTGTGCTGTACTGTTCTATGTTCTATGTTTACTCCATTTTTAAATTTTCTCACCTCCCTCTCTTAAAGGTGCTCTCATTTTGACATATAGCTCAAGTGTTCACCCGCTCTCTTTATCTTTCCCAGTCTTTATGGACATTGAGGCTATTTAAATGTATGGGAAAAAAATCTTGCCCTTACATATATCCCATCGAAATTCAGGGGGCGGAATTCTCCGCTCCCGGGAAAAATCGGGAGGGCCGTCGTGAACTCGGCCGAGTTTCACGACGGCCTCGGAGACCGCTCCTCGCCCCCTATTCTCCCCTCCCGGCGGGGCTAGGAGAGGCGCTCCATAACTCTCGGCCGCCGGGTGGCGCGCCGAGAGTGACGCGACGGCGGCGCCTATGTGACGTCAGCCGCGCATGCACAGGTTGGCCAGCTCCAACCCACGCATGCACGGCTGACGTCACAACGGCTGACAGCTCGAACCCGCGCATGCGCGGTGGCTGTCTTTCCCCTCAGCAAGATGTGGCGGCTTGATCTTGCGGGCGGCGGAGGGGACATAGTGCGTCCGATTGAGACGCCGGCCCGACCCATCGGTGGGCACCGATCGCAGGCCTGTCCACTCCCGAGGACAGTCGTGGTACACATTCCCCACCAGGCCCCCTACAAGCCCCAAAACGGGCATCTCACGGCGATTTCACGACGGCAGCGACCAGGTGTGGTTGCCGCCGTCGTGAAATGGTCGTGAACGGCAGGCAGCTCGGCCCATCCGGGTCGGAGAATCGCCGGTCGCCGTGAAAAACAGCGAGCGGCGATTCTTCCGAGCGGGGGGTGGGAGAATCTCGGGGGGCGCCAGGGGGTCGTGAAATTAGTTGGGCGGCCCTCCCGCGATTCTCCCACCCGGCGTGGGGAGCGGAGATTCGCGCCCAGGTTTTTTGGTGGTTAAGCCTGAGGATTGAAGCCAATTATAAACATGGCGTTGACTGCAACCCGAAGTACAAATCTCTTTCAACCTTTCTGCACCTTGACAGTGCATAGGTCAGACTTTCATCTGTTTTTGTGGCTAATTATTCCTGGAACAGGTCGCTGGGGCTTATAGCTTGAGGGGCATTACACCACATCAAGTATAGCCAGACACACACACACAAACAGGCAAAATAAGGGGCAATTTAGCGTAGCCAATCTATCAAGCCTGCACGTCTTTGGACTGTGGGAGGAAACCGGAGCACCCGGAGTAAACTCACTCAGACATGGGGATAACGTGCCAGCTCCACACACAGGCCCAAGGCCAGAATCGAACCCGGGTACCTGGCGCTGTGAGACAGCAGTGCAAATGACTGGATCTAAAGACTCCATAAACACATGAAAACATGGAAGAATCTGAAATCACATTATAGCTTCCCGTTCCAGCCAATGTAAACATGGGAAGTCATTTGATCTCCTTAAACAGCAGCAAAAAGGCCGGGCCAAGTAAGTGCACCCACAGGAAAATCTCCGGATAAGCTGAAGCTTTAGCAAAGTCACAGGTCTGAGTGTGAGCTCCAGTTAATAATCTGCACTTCTGAACCCCAGAAGTTTCCTGAGAGGATTAGTGAGATTCACTGAAACACTGACTCTTTTCTAGAATAAACATTTCCTGCTTGGACAGACTCAATAGCAAAACATTTTGGCTGAGACATTGTGGTATTTTCACAGATTCTATTGAAAACTGTGTATAGTGTGTATTTGGCTGAAAATGCTATGATGTGATGGTCACAGTGCACCATTTCTCACTGAGTAGAGTTTAATATCGGTGTTCACAATACTAGTTTATAGCTGTGGTGTCAATTAGCACCATATTTTTTATCAGAGATGTAGTGGACAGAGGTAAAGTCTCCACAAGAGGCCAGGCTGACAGGGTACAACTCTTTTTATTCTCACACTAGATACAGCCATCACTCCTCTCCACTCTCCGCAGGATCACCTTCACCGAAGTGCTCTGAGGTCGGGATTTATATCTTGTGGGGAGTTCCTCCAATTGGGAGGAAGCTCCTCCTCTAGTCACTTGAGTACCTCATACTCAGAGGTATAGTAGGGGAATTGGATGCAATACAAGTTCTGTCCCCGTAGTGGGTATGACCCCCAAATCCGGAGATATGTCCATGTACTCAGGTGGAAAGCCCCGTTGCCGTTTGCGTTGTGGGTGGAGGCCCAGGGGTGGTACATCCTGCCTGGGAGGTGCGTAGAGCACCGGCGACCGCTGCTTCCTCGAGGATCATCGTAGCTGGCGCGGCTCAACCTTAAGGCTGTTGGTACAATCAGTGCTGAAGTATTGTCGCTGGGCAGTCCAATATCCATGTCAGAATCTACGTCACTATCTACGCCGTCACTGGCCGGATACGCGGGTGCCTCAGGTCCCCTGGTGGCCTGATGTTTAACAGGAGGCAGAGCAAATCAGCGTGACCTAGTTCCTCTCTGGCTTTGGAGCTCCTCCTTGGCTATATGGGGGACGGAGTTTGGATCCTGTGTGGGTCCTCTGAGTCACACACCGGTGGTTCCTGGTCACGTCAGCGTAGTGTAGGCCCTCAGCCCATCTGGTATCGCCCTACATTGTGTCCCGTATTAGAACATATGTCGGACCCTCGACAATTCAGAGTCCACCTGGGTCTGTTCTTGGATTTGTGCTGCCGTTACTGGCAAAGTGTCCATGAAATGGAGGGCGGCTATCACCTCTGCGACTGCGACGGCAGCTGGTGGCTTTGTGGATAGGGTCAGGTGGCTCAACGTGTTCGTGTGCGGGATTCTTGAGCCCGGGTGACACTCTAAAGTTTTCTTGTGGACAGACAGAAGCAGGGCCCACCGCTGAATCCAGGCTGATGCTATCGGTGGAATTACCCCATCTTCCTTGAATAACCCCAGCAGGGGCTTGTGGTCGGTGTATACTGTGAACCCCCATCCATAAACAAATTGGTGTAATTTCCTTACCACAAACACAACAGTCAAGCCTTCCTTTTCTATCTGTGTGTAGCCCCGCTCGACGTCTGTGAGTGTGTGGAATACAGAGGCTATAGGTCGCTCCGGGCTATTGGGCATGCAGTGTGCGAGGACTGCCCTGATGCCGTACAATGAGGCGCTGCATAAAGGAGCTGGCGTTTGTCCGGGTGAAAGTGGGTCAGCAATTCATCTGACAAGAGACGCTGCTTCATCTCTTTAAATGCCTTCTGGTGCGAGGGGCCCCAGTCCCACTTCAGCCCCTTCTGCAGTAGTTGATGGAGCGGGCTGAGCAGCGTGACCATCCTGTGTATGAACTTCCCATAGTAGTTCACCAGGCCTAGGAAAGAGCGGAGCTCCATTTGGTCCTGAAGCAATGGGGGCCTGGTGAATCGCGTGCACCTTGTCATCCACTGGATGGAGGCCCATGCTGGCCACTCAGTAGCCTAGATATGTGACCTCTGGCATGTGGAAAACAGAGGCACACACCCCCCCCCCCCCCCTCCCCCCCGGCCCATGCAAGCCACTCGAGGACCTTGGTTAGGGTTTCCGTATGTTCCTGATGCGAGGTCCCGGTGATGCAAACATCATCCAGGTAGACGGTGACCCTTGGTAGACCTCACAAGATATTCACCATAACCCTCTGAAACATCACACAAGCCGAGGAGACTCCGAACAGCAAATGCGTAGAATTCGGTTTGAGTACCAGCTGCAAATACGTGTGGCTCATGTCTCGATTAAAGATCATTGTACTGCCACTGAGCCAGGCGTAGAGAGATCTTCGATCCGAGGGACCGGGTAACGTTCAAGGCGGGATACTCGGTGTATGGTCATTTTGTAGCCCCCACAGAACGATACCGACCCATCTGGCTTCAAAACGGGGACTACAGGCGCTGCGCAATTGGCATAGAGGACACGGTGAATAATACCAAGTTGTTCCAAACGGTCCAATTCACAGTCTACCTTGGTGCGAAGTGCATACGGGTGGGTGACTCGGAGGACCCACACAGGATCCAAACTCCATCCCCCATATAGCCAAGGAGGAGCTCCAAAGCCAGAGAGGAACTAGAACACGCTGATTTGTTCTGCCTCCTGTTAAACATCAGGCCACCGTGGGACCTGAGGGTGGGTGCAGAAATGTCGGGGCTGAGCATTCTCTTCCACATTTACCATGGCCATTTCCCCTTTAATAGTACCAAAGCCTTCAGCAAAAACTGAAGGGAACTTGGTCAACACTCCATCTGATCCACAGGGTACATCTGGCACATGCTTACCAATCCAAATGGAGTTGACGCAGCCAATCACACCACAATAGGCTAGACCCGTCATCACAGACTACGACCAATGGTGGGCATGGAGACTGGTCTCCATATGCCGTCGGCACCTGGGCAGTGCTTTCGATTTCTAAGGGCTCCCGGTATACATGGCCAGTTGGCACCCCGTGTCACAAAGCTCCAGCTTCTGAAGACCCATCCAGATGGCCGTAAATGTGCAAAAGGTGATGACAGAAACAACCTCGCCCGTGTCCAGTTACATTTCGGTGGGGTGTCCGTTCAGCAGCAGCGTCACTCAAATAGGTGCCATTCTGGGGCCAGTAACACAGAGCAGTGGCAGGGGTGGCTCCTTGGCTTCCACGTCCTCTAGGAAATGCTTGCGGCCTCTCTGCGGAGATGATGACTGGCCCAATGTCGGGAAAGGCGTTCTTTCATAATCAAACGGAGCGTTGTTCCTGGCTTTGGCTTCCCACTCGATACTGGCGCCCACCACCCGGAAACGGGTCGGGGGAAGCTCCACGGTCGATCTGGGTGATTTGCGGTGGGGATGCAGGACCTGCGGTGACGTCCACCCTGGAGCAGTACTGGTACCTTGTTTCCGGTGGTTGTCGGCTGGCAGTCTTTAAGACGCTCAATGTTCAGGACCGCTAGGCCCTGGAGTTCTTGGAGTCCGCAGTCGGTGCTTTCCTGGGAGAGAGCTATGTCAATGGCCCTATCGACGGAAAGCGGTGTCTCCATTAGTAGCTTTTACTGCATCTCCCGGTCCCAAAGTTCGCAAACGAAGCGGTCCCGCAGTGATTCAGCCAGGACTGCTATGAACTCGCAGGGGGCAGCACGTCCCAGTAAGCACCCCAAGTATTCCCCGATGGAATCTGTTGACATCTGCGAAGCGGAATGAAGCGGTACCATCAGACCATAATTGAAGGCTGTGGATTTAGGTGACGGCCCACCCAGTCAATCTGCATGGCAAATGGCAGTCCATCCGGTCTGTCGGGTAAGTCAAGCTCCTTATCTGTGCATAGGCTGGTCTGCCAATGGTGATCAGTAAGGTGATGGTCTCTCGCTCGACATTGGTGCTGGCGTTTGTGAGAAAAAAAGTTGAAGTCTTTCGACATACCGGGCTCAATCATCTGAATCGGCGTCAAAAGGCTTGAGTTTTCCTATGTGTGTCCTGCTTACCAGGACAGCCTCCTGAGGTATTCGAAAAACTGTCCGGGTTGTCAGTATCTGCCACCTACGGAGGCTCAGTCCCATCCTCATCGCCATTGCTGTGGACAAAGACAAGGACTCCATAAGAGGCCAGGCTGACAGGATACAACTCTCTTTATTCTCACACTAGATATAACAATCACTCCTCTCCCCACAGGGTCACCTTTCCCTGACCAGCTCCCAGGTCGAGGTTTATATCCTGTGGGGAGTTCCCTAGTCACCTGGGTAGCTCATATTCTGAGGTGTAGGAGCAGAATTGGATACAATACAAGTTCGGTCCCCTTTGGGGGTCACAACAAGAGATAAAATAGCCGACCTGTAAATAATTTTATTGAAAGATATTTATTTTTTAGTGGCACAGGTGAATGTCGGATTTCTTCCAGATTATCTGTACCTATTTTCCACCCCACCTGACCCGAAAGATATTTAATCTGTGGAGGCTGTTTGGTTGGAATTAGACAGCAAGCAACAGGAGGCTGATCATAAAACGATATCTCAAAGTGCTTTACAGACAATGGAACAATGGCAGTCAACCTGTGTGGAGCAAATCCCCACAGATAATCTATTTTTTTGTGATGTTGAATATTGACCAGGCCTTGGTGTAACTCCCCTACTCTTTGAAATAATGCCATTATGAGGGACATGGAGAGAGTAGTCAGGAAGGAACTTTCCCCCTCGTTTGAAGGGTCAATAACGAGGGTCATAGATTCAAGTGGAAAGATTTAATGGAAAATGTTCTAAGTGTGATAGCAAGCAGGAACTGCCGCGAGCTACATGATGCTCGTCGCAGAGATGCCTTCACCGGTATCAATAGTTAATAATGGATTTGTTTATTGTCACGTGTACCGAGGTACAGTGAAAAGTATTTTTCTGCGAGCATCTCAACACATCATTAAGTACATGGGAAGAAAATAAAATAAAAGAAAATACATAATAGGGCAACACAAGGTATGCAATGTAACTACATAAGCATTGGCATCGGATTAAGCTTACAGGGTGTAGTGTTAATTAGGTCAGTCAATAAGAGGGTTGTTTAGGAGTCTGGTAACAGTGGGGAAGAAGCTGTTTTTGAGTCTGTTTGTGCGTGTGCTCAGACTTCTGTATCTCCTGCCCGATGGAAGAAGTTGGAAGAATGAGTAAGCCGGGTGGGAGGGGTCTATGATTTTGCTGCCCGCATCCCCAGGCAGCAGGAGGTGTAGATGGAGTTAATGGATGGGAGGCAGGTTTGTGTGATGGACTGGGCTAAGTTCATGACTCTCTGAAGTTTCTTGCGGTCCTGGGCCGAGCAGTTGCCATACCAGGCTGTGATGCAGCCAGAAAGGATGCTTTCTATGGTGCATCTGTAAAAGTTCGTAAGAGTTAATGTGGACATGTTGAATTTCCTTAGTTTCCTGAGGAAGTATAGGCGCTGTTGTGCTTTCTTGGTGATAGCGTCGACGTGGGCGGACCAGGACAGATTTTTGGAGATGTATACCCCTAGGAATTTGAAACTGCTAACCATCTCCACCTCGGCCCCGTTGATGCTGACAGGGGTGTGTACAGTACTTTACTTCCTGAAGTCAATGACCAGCTCTTTAGTTTTGCTGGCATTAAGGGAGAGATTGTTGTCGTTACACCACTCCACTAGGTTCTCCATCTCCCTCCTGTATTCTGACTCGTCGTTATTCCAGATCCGGCCCACTATGGTCGTATCGTCAGAAAACTTGGAGATGGAGTTGGAACCAAATTTTGTCACGCGGTCGTGTGTGTGCAGGGAGTAGAGTAGGGGGCTAAGTACGCAGCCTTGCGGGTCCCGGTATTGAGGACTATTGTGGAGGAGGTGTTGTTGTTTATTCTTACTGATTGTGGTCTGTTGGTCAGAGAATGGAGGATCCAGTTGCAGTGTGTGGAGCCAAGTCCTAGGTTTTGGAGCTTTGATATGAGCTTGGCTGGGATTATGGTTTTGAAGGCGGAGCTGTAGTCAATAAATAGGAGTCTGATGTTGGAGTCCTTGTTGTTGAGATGCTCTGGGGATGAGTGTAGGGCCAGGGAAATTAAGTCTGCTGTGGACCGGTTGCGGTGGTATGCGAATTGCAGTGGATCAAGGCGTTCTGGGACTTTGGAGGTGATGCGCTTCATGACCAACCTCTTGAAGCACTTCATTACGACTGAAGTCACGGCCACCGGACGGTAGTCATTGAGGCATGTTACCTGGTTCTTCTCTGGCACCGGTATGACGGTGATCTTCTTGAAGCAGGTGGGGACCTCGGAGTAGAGTAGGGACAGGTTAAAGGTGTGCGCGAACACCTCTGCCAGCTGGTCCGCACAGGCTCTGAGTGCACGACCATGGATCCCGTCCGGGCCCATCGCCTTCCGTGGGTTCACTTTCAGGAAGGCCGATCTGACTTCAGAAGCTGTGATGGTGGGTATGGGTGAGTTATTGGCTGCTGGGGCACTCGACAGCGGATTGTTGGTTTTCTGCTCGAACCGAGCATAGAATGCATTGTGTTCATCGGGGAAGGGTGCGCAGCTGCCGGAGATACTGCTCGGCTTTGCTTTGTAGCCCGTTATTTTGTTTAGTCCTTGCCACATCCGCCGAGAGTCTGTCTGTGACTCTAGCTTAGTTTGATATTCTCTCTTGGCATCTCGGATGGCTTTGCAGAGGTCATACCTGGATTTCTTGTATAGGTCAGGGTCGCCTGACTTGTACGCCTCAGGTGGAGGCAGGAATGCCCAGGGGAGATAGCAATCGGAGGTCTATTGGATCCCAGGACCCATCTGGGTCCCACTCAGATACTGAGCCTCTGGACCAGGTTTACCCAGAGCAGATGCAGCCGTGATATTCAAAGGCAATGTCAGTGACATTCCAGCAGGTCCATAGACGATTGGAAGAGTCCCAGAGGCTATGGGCACAGGTAGCGTCGGCAATACTTGGAACCGAGACAAACACTGCTAGGGTGGTGAACGCAGTGGAGAGCCTGGTGCGCAACGTCAGCAGCATGAGTGGAGGTGTCCAAAGTGTGGCACAGTCAGTGACAGCCATGGCCGAGCGCTTCAACAGCATGGCCCAGTCACTGGGAGGCCTGTCCCAGTCCCAGGTAGACCTTGATGAGGCGCTGTGGAGCATGTCCCAGTGTTGCTCGTTCTGGTTGAGTGTGCTGAACACTCAATTTGGCTCTGTTTCGTTTCTTAGCTCTGGAGTCGCCAGGTATCGTTAAGATACCGCCACAAGTTTCAAGGTCAAGTTCAAAGCAATAAAACCATACACCAATTAGTAAGTTCAAACAAATGAGTTTATTATAATACAATTATAATCTATTCATGCGCACGCTAAGATGACTAAACTATTCCTACCACTAAATAAACCAATACTTATCTTAAAGGGAACTGCCGGATCAGGGGACAAGGCCTCTTGCTCTGCACTGGTCTGCAGACTTCAGGTTGGTACGGGTTAAAAAGGGGTCAGGAGTGTCTATATCTGGTAGCGATCGTTGTGAGACACTTACTTGCTGGCGGCTGCTGTCCCAAACCTCTCCTCTCTCTCGGTCAAGGTCTTCTTCAGTAAAAGGCTGGCCGAGAGGGCTGGTCAAGAGAGGAGGGCTGGTCAAGAAGAACAAACTAAGTTTGGGACCTGTCTATTATAGGTCCCAGGGCTTCGCGCCCTTTTGGGCGGACCCTCTACCTGCTGGGAATCGATTGGGTCTCTCCCCAATCGATTTGTTTGAATCCCCCCAATACTGAGGCTGTCCCTCGGTTGCTGGGCGGGCCTTCAGGTGCTTTGTCTTCGAACCCCGCTGGTGCCGGGGTGTCTGGTTTCCCATACACTGTTGCAATCACTTCCCTATTTGTGTCCATTGTCGCTGGGATCGTTCCATTACTATGTTAACTATCCCGGAGATTGCCTCATTAGTATGCGGAATGTTCGTTTCGGTGCTGTCTGCTCTCTTAGCAGACAGAATACACATTGGCTTGGTGCAGCCTGCTTGTGCTGCAAACTTTTTCCATTTTAACCTGCAAGCTTTGCGTTCCTCCATTTTGTATTGAGGGAGTGGCCAACTTCGGTGGCTGCACCAGTCTAAGGTGGGCATTGCCGGGGTGCTCCAGAGCATGTCCCAGTCACTGAGGAGCATTGCTGAGGGTGTCGACACTGTGCTGTAGACACTGAGGAGTTGCCAGGGCTGGCAGAGACAGATAACGCAGGAACAGCCGGGGTTCAATCCAGCTGCCTCTCAATTCTGAAGTGACCCCAAGGGCCTTATGGCACCAACCGGGAAGAGGGTTTGCTGGCTGCCAACCTAGAGTCACCTTACAGAGTGGTTATAGCGTCCACCAGCTTGGGCTAAACAGCTGGCATGTAATGCAGAACAATGCCAGCAGCGAGGGTTCAATTCCTGTACCAGCCTCTCTGAACAGGCGCCGGAATGTGGTGACTAGGGGCGTTTCGCAGTAACTTCATTGAAGCCTACTTGTGACAATAAGTGATTATTATTATTATTATTCCACGCCTCTGGCAACGGTGTGTCTCAGCATCAGCACACAGAACAGGGTGGCACAGCAGAACATATGCTGCCAACAAATGTGCCAGGGCCCTCTGGCCCCAGAGCCCCCAGAGGAAACCCGCCAAGAGGCATTGAGTTCCACAGGATGTGGTAGGCAGCAGGTTGCCTCCATCTCTGATGTGCATCCTGAGGACACACCATGTGCAGGCAATGGGTGTGAGCGAGCACTCAGCAGACAGGCAGGGGTCAGACTATGGCAGAGATTGAGGAGCACGAGCTCTCAGCTCTCACTCGGTTATCATCAACCCCCTGCCTTTGCGATGACCCACTGACACGGCCGACACACTCACAGTCCCCACAACGGCCATTCCGCCAGCTTCACGTTTTTAAAAAGGAGTACTAATCAGCACCCACGTGGCCACTTGGTGGGGAGGCAGTTAGATCATGAGAGCCCGTTAGATATGGGGTCTTCCCGTTAATTGTATGGAGATTGGCCTTAAGTGATGATTACTGGTTCCTCGTCACTTCATGGCTGGATCCTGATTTCGCCAATGGGAGCGGGTTGGTTAGATTGCAAACCAATCCGTGCCTGGCGCGGTCCTCGATTTTGGCGTCTCCCGTGATCTAACAGCCGCGACCCACTCCCGTGGCCAATAAATCGCGCCCAAGGTGAGGGCCAGGAGATTTAGATTGGGGTTTAAAGAAAGCATTTTTCTCCCAGAGGGTGGTGGGAATCTGGAACTCTCTGCCCGAAAGGGTGGTGCAGATGGGAACACTCAGAACTTTTAAGAAGCCTTCAGATGAGCACTTGAAATGCCGTAACATACAAGGCCATGGACCAAGTGCTGGAAAATGCAATTGAAATCGAGCACGATTGGGAAATTTGCCGCGACACATCTCATTTTAGGGATCTGGGGGTTCAGGTGGCTTGGGGTTCAGGTAGGTCTTGGGAGTTGAATTTTCAAGTTTGGCAGGGAGGGTGAAGACAGATTTGTTGAGATGGGAGAATCTTCCTCTGTCATGGAAGGGTTGGGTACATGCGGTGAAGATGTGCATTTTACCACAGTTTTTGTTTTCATTTCACTGCCTGCCGGTCTTTTTGCCTCAGGCATTTTTCAAGGCTGATTTCTTTGTTTGTCTGGGCTGGGAAGGTGGTCAGGATAAGGAAGGTGGCACTGCAGAGGGGATGGCAGTTGGGGGGAGGTGGTTAGGTCTCCCAGGGGGCCGGGGAGACCTTCAGTTGCTTCATCAATGGCCTTCCTTCCATTGTAAGGTCAGAAATTAATATGTTCATTGAACAATGTTCGCTACAATTATTCGCGACTCCTCAGATACTGAAAGCAGTTCATGTCCAAACAGGTTGGGCTGACAAGTGGCAAGTAACATTCGTGCTACACAAGTGCCAGGCAATGACCAACTCTAACAACAGAAGAGCGAACGAATGTCATTGTTGTTCAATGGCATTGCCATCACTGAATCCCCCACTATCAGCATCCTGCGTTATCATTGACCAGAAACTGAATGGATTGGCCATATAAATATTGTGGCTACCGGAGCAGGTCAAAGGCTAAAAAGTTATGTGGTGAGTAACTCTCCTCCTGACTCCCATTCTGTCCACATTCTACAAGGCACAAGCCAGGAGTCTCCACTTGCCTGGATGAGTGCAGCTCGAACAACACTCAAGAATTTCGACATGTCCAGGACAAAGCAGCCTGCTTGATTGCGAAATCTTCTGCAAACATTCAAATCCTCCACCACCAATAAACAGTTGGCAGTCGTGTGTCCCATCTGCAAGATGCACTGCAGCAACTCACCAAGGTTCCTCAGACAGCATCTTCATAAGCCACGACCACTACAATCTAGAAGGGCAAAAGCTGCAGATATCAAGGAACACCATCACCTGGAGGTTCCCCTTCAAGTCATTCACCATCCTCACTTGGGAATATATAACTGTTGTTTCAGTGTAACTGGGTCAACATCCTGGAATTTCCTCCCTCACAGCACTGTGGGTGGACCAACACCTCAGGTAATGCAGTGTTTTTTCATTTTTTAAAATGTATTTTTAATATTTCCAATTAATGTGGCCGTCCCTGGGATGAGACCCACGCAGACACGAGGAGAATGTGTAAACTCCTCAGGGACAGTGACCCAGGGCCGGGAGCGAACAGGGGTCTTCAGCGCTGTGAGGCAGCAGTGCTAACCACTGCGCCACCCGGTGCCATCCCGGTAGACTGCAGCTCACACCACTTTCTGAAGCACAACTAGGGATGGACGAAAAACGAAAGCCAAACCAAATCCTACAAAAAATGAATGAACAAAAAAAAGGAAGGTGTGTTTATAACTTGGCCAAACAAACCAGATTATTTATCAGTCTGTAAAATACTTCCAGCATGTGGTGGGTGGTAAGGGTAAGTGTGACTCCCTTCAGCCATGCTTGATGCAGCGTGGTGCCCTCAAGCTATAAGCTGCCAATGGCTTGTTCCAGGTAAAACCAGCTATGGAAATAGATGAAAGTCTGTCTTGTGTACCACAAGGTGAGGGAAAGAAACACCAATGGGCACGATTTAATGCCCTTGTTGCGCCCGAGTTGGTGATGTGACGAGGTCATTGAATCTCGCAAGAGGCCTCTCGTGAGATTCGCAACGCTCGAAATACCTCAAGAGATTTACCTCACTGGGCAAGATCAAGATTAACATATTTAAATTAGCCTAATATTCTCCCGGGTTTGGGAACTAACGGCCTTGCCCAGGAGAGCTCATCAAGATGCCGTTTAGCATCAAACATTTAGCATTAGCATCGTACAAACATGGACCAGGCGTAACGGCACTTGGGGAGGTTTCCCAGCTATTAGAGACCCCCCAGGTGGTCGAGCTCTGGGCAGGGTGGTACCTTGGCACTCCTGTTGGCACTTGGGTACCTTGACATGGCCAGGGTTCCCAGGTGGCACTGCCAGGCTGGCAGTACCAAGGTTCTTAGGTGGCCATGTTATGGATCGGGTCCGGGAGTGCCTTTCTCTAAACAGGTGGGATGAGGGGGCACTCAAGGACTCCCTAAAGGGTAAATTGGGTGCAGTGAGTGTGGTGTTATGCTTCTTCATATAGCATAAGCTGCTTCCTTGATGTATACTCTGACAAAGGAAGGTTCAGACTTGGAGATAGGTTTAACAAATTTATTGAACAGTTAACAATTCTCCTACTTGAGTTCGACACTCCTGCTAATCTTGCTATAGCAACTCAATCTAACTAACCAGTCTGCTCTAATCCATGTGGTGGGTGTGATGCTCTGATCTGCCCCTGTCTCTCTGAGTGTTGCCTATGGAAAGAGAAAGAGCATGTGTGCCCTGTCCTTTTGTATGGGTAGCCCCCTTGTGGTACTGTCACCTCTGGGTGTGTCTTGACTGCCCATTGGTCGTGTCCTATCCTACTGACCTATTGGTTGAATGTCTGTGTGTCATGATGTCTCTGGTGCTCCCTCTAGTGTTTACTCAGTTGCAGTTTATCTACATTAACCCCTTGTGTATTTATAGTGATGCCGATCACCACAGTGAGGTGGTCCGGAGGCTGCGATGGGCTGACTGAGGGGGTCGATAGATCGGGGCGGCATTTAAAAATGGCCCCAATCTGTGAGTTGTCTTCCTGTGCTGGCGAGCTGAGTTTGTCAGTGCAGGAAATGAGGTAAATGGGGCCTCAATGGGGCTTCCCTCACCAAAGCCAAAAACAACAGCAAATGCCGTTTTCTTCTATGATTCTAAGTAGCGCGATGATTCTCAGTGCCGCAGGCTAAACTCGCCCCAAACGAGTTTTTGTCCTGTTAAATCGTGCCCAACATCACCCTATGGAAATGTTCTATTTTTATTCTCTGGCTAATGAGGATTATCCTGAATGCCCTACTAGACTTATTAGAGATTATTCTATACACTTGGATCTTAGTTTTCAACATTCGCACAAATAATGCATTGTGTACTCACTCCCACACAGCTTTTTGACCATGTCTGCGAAGGTGGGTAATGAAAGATTATCTTCATAAGTTGGTGTGTCAAACTGCTCCTCGGCCATCTCATTTGCCAGGGTTTACGTTTGAATTTATTTCATGAATTGCCCAAATCAGAAAGCACAGGAGTTATAATTGACAGGTTGTTGCCAGCAAATGAATATCGAAGAATGCCATGAAAAGGTATCATCGATCCTTCTGTTCATTTTGGACAGAGGAAACTTAAAGCGATTATTGGCATCACGTGAAAATGTTAACAGCCTCGTTTCTATTCATCGCACTCAATCTTTGTAAAAACGGACAATAATGAAAAAAAGGTTTGGCAAACATTGCAGTGACGGGAAACGGCCTTTTAATCCAGAGATCGAACAAATCCTTGAAAGCAGAACATAAAATCAACAGTCAGAGGTCAATGAAGTACATGATGGGACTGATGTGTTATCTGTGGGTCTAACATCGACTGCAACTGGATGCAGTAAAACAAGAAACAGGCTTCCGACACAGGAGATGGTCCAACACTGTTTTATTGAACCTGTTGATTGCTGTACATAATCTGCTGTGGGTTGACACTCTATTAACCTAACTGATAACCTCCTACTGGCTTGACCAGACTAGCTCGCTATCACATGGTGATGATGTTAATTGGCCTGTGCACTGCGACTATCTCCCTGGCCGTGTCCTGTGAGAGAGAGAGAGCCTTAGTGCCCTGTGGGCTTTATAGTGGTGGTGTCCTGTCTGGTGATTGGTTGTTCCGTGTCGTGTGTGTTCATTGGTTATTCTGTGTGTCAATCACTGCCTGTCTGCATCTCATGATTGATGAGACCATCAATTCACGAGACATGTGCTTTAAGATATGAACAGTGGTTTTAAGCTACTTACAACAGAGCCAGCCTGTAACACGATGAACCCTGGATGAACTGGTCGGCTGGCTCTGGGCATCGATCTTTATACAGCAGTCCAGGGGGAGGAGCCATGGGCGGAGCCATGGGTGGAGCCCTGTACAAACTCCTATGCATTCCCAGTGCTACTCCCCTTAGTGGTCGGGCAACGCAACTGCGCTTACAATAATATGGTATCATATATATTACAGTGTGAATTACATTCACCACAATGATATACATGAGTGGATATTATGACAGGGACCAATGCGCTGCGTGAGAGAATTGTGGATTAATATAGTACTTTTTCACTTCACATCCATAGATGGTTCACACTTTAAAGGCAGGTGAGAATGCTTTCAATAAATGGCACAACCCAATGGAATTCCAATGGGCGGTGCAGTGACACAGTGGTTAGCAGTGCTGCCTCACAGCACCAAGGACCTGGGTTCGATTTCTGCCTTGGGTGACTGTGGAGTTTGCACGTTCTCCCTGTGACTGCGTGGGTTTCCTCCGGGTGCACCGGTTTCCTCTCACAGTTCAAAGCTGTGTAGGTTAGGCGAGGATAGTGTAAGGGAGTGGGCCTAGGTAGGGTGCTCTTCCAGAGGGTCGTTGCAGACTTGATGGGCCTAAAGGCCTTCTTCTGCACTGTAGGGATCCTATGGAAAACACAGGTATCAAATATTTTTGTTTGCGGTAACACTAACCCCGAAATCTCAACTAGGCTGAGATGTGGAGGCAGATCGCCACCAACTTCTAAAGGGCAATTAGAAATAAGCATTAAGTACTGGTCTAGCCAGCAATGCAAATCCTGTAAATGATTTTTGAGAATAGCTAGGATTATGGGCACGATTCGGCAGAATTATATCTAAGTCCACTTTCGGGTGCATTTGGCGGGATGGTTCTCAGTTGCTGCAGCACTTTGCCTGTTTTTTGGGTCTTGGGGCGTTTCGCCCCATTGAGGTCACACTTAGAGAGATTTCCTGCACTGGGGCTGAGCGCGCTAGCAGGACCGGCTCCTCGCAGACCGGAAAGCTATTTTGGCCGGCTGCCCCCATTTCTACAACCCATCCCTTTCAGGACCCCCACTCCACCTTGCAGGCTCCTACTGCCCCCACCCCTGCTACCGTTTCTTCGCCCCTCAAAATCCCCCCTCTCACTCCCTCTCCCTTTGGCAAGGCCTCCCTGAGCACAACCCCTGGCAATGCCAATCTGGCATCCAGTCTACTGGGCATTGTCAAGCAGTGCCCATGTTACCCTGGCAGTGCCAAGCCCTGGTACCTTATCCTATCCTCGACCACCCGGGATCTCTAATTGCCTGTGAGACCCCCCCCCCCCCCCCCCACCCCGCCGCACCATCATGCCTGATCTACGTTTGTGGCAACCAGTATTAAACGCCACCCGGTCGAAGTCTCGCAGGCTCGGCCGGGGCCTCCCGGGCGCCGGGTGAATAGGGCGTCCGCGTATGAGTCTAATGGCTCATTTGAATATGATTTGGATCATGCCCAGTGAGGGCGTGATCCAGGTTGCGCTGGTCAGAGGGAGTCAGGTGAATCACAAATCTGGCTCCGAGCTCGATTTGGGGCACTCATGGGATTCGCCCGTTGCGCCCAGACCGGTGCCGGTGGCTGAATTGTGTCCTATATATTTCATATCATGATATAGGCAAAAGCAAAGTTTCAATCACTGGAGCCTGCTATTATGTATCTTGTGGCCAACTGCACAATTTCATTAGAAAACTGGAAACTATTTTTCTGTCTAGGTAAACCATAGTTACAGTGATTAGCCAGGAGTAACCAAACAGAATATATTGTCTACCCTCTTTTCTTTGGAAAGAGGGATTCCTCCTGAGCAGGGACCTCTGTGATATGTACCTCAGAATAAAGAAGTCCTTTATTTGAAACGTGGTGACTGTTGTAATGTAGAAATGACGGCAGCCAATTTGCCCACAGCAAGTTCTCACAAACAGCAATGACGTAATGGGCACATATTTTGGCCGAAATGTTCCCTTCTCATTCGCAGCTAGGATTTTCCAGTGCCGGAGTTTTGGCTGGAACACCAAACTTTCATTCTCACTCGCAACAGATCCCATCACTGACGAGAGCAGAGAATCCCGCCCAAAGTTTTAGCTGTTGGTTGAGGAATAAGTGTTGGCCGCTGGGACCACTCCTCCTCCGGTGTTGGTGTGGGATCTCTTACATCCTACGGGCTTCAGTTTACCAAATTATTCAAAGGGCTCTACCTCCAATCATGCACTCATTTTCCTGAAATGGGTTGTGGAGCCATGGCTTTGTGACTCATGGGTGAGAACACCCCAGCTGAGGAAAGGCTGAGGACGCAGGTTGGCCAAGAAGTGATCTGTCACATTGGGGCCATGTTCAGAGATTTAATTTGAAATAACGTTCGAATATTGTTGCTGTCAGTAACCTGACTACATTTGTGCAACCAGTAGGTCCACTCTGTTGAAACCAGAAATGACTGCAGGCAAGACAATCAAACAGGAGAGCTACGGGAACACCTTCAAGTGATGCTTTGATAATGTGCCACTACTTTCTCCTGAGAGATATATCTTGAACTGAGTCGTATTTTTGATCACTGAATGCGATTTCTGATATGATTATTTGCCTCCCACATTTATTGGAGAATTTAAAAATGCATCTGCTTGGTTGTTTGCATTTCTGAACCTCGCCCACAATAGGCAAGATAATTACCATTTCACACTTCGCAAACATATTTGAGTGTTACACTGAACAAACATCTCATCGCAATTGTTGTCTTTGACACATTTAAAATCGTCACAGCCTATATTCCCGACAGTGCAAACGGAGGCCATGTGGTCCATTGTTAGTCTGCACCAACTCTCTGAAGGAACACCCCACCCAGGCTCACACTCCTACCCTATCTCTGTAGCCCCACCTAACCTTTTGGACACCGAGGGGCCAATTTAGCATGGCCAATCCTACCCTGCACAACTTTGGACTGTGGGTGGAAACTGGAATACGCGGAGGAAACCCACACTGACAGGTGGGGAAGGTGCAAACTCCACACAGTGACCCAAGGCCGGAATTGAACCCGGGTCCCTGGTGCTGTGGGCCAGCCGTGATAACCACTGTGCCACCGTGCCGCACCTTTGATAATAAGTCTCGATTGTGACCTATTAGATTTCCGTCCAGGGAATTTTATGGAAGTAAACAGCACAGAAACAAACTATCTGTCCACTTGATCTATATCAGTGTATATGCCCCACAGGAGCCCCGGACCACCCGATAGTATTTCATTAATATATCCTGTCTGTGGGAACAGGAAGAGGCTTTATGGCTCTTCAAGTCTTCCCCATCATTCTATAAGTTCACAATGTTTATAAAATCTCCTGCAATGGTACATATTTAACTGATCATTTTTCCTTTGCTGTGCCGAACATCTATTTGGTTGTGATTAATTTGGCATATACTCCACCAGCACCAGCCTGCAAACAAGATTCCAATCCTATCCCTGATACTTTTTTTTAGCTTTAATCTTGGGTTGAGCAGAATAACCTATGTCATTGTCCTGACCTGCCATGAAGTTTCCCAGCTTAATGAAACACTTGAATGACTCTCTGTCATTAAACTATATTTAGGTAATGAAAGGTGTAATTAGCTTTGTTCGCCTGCAAGCTGATCCCCCTCTGCATGCATTATAAAAGGTAATAAAATAGGGGCGCAGATATAAAAACCTGAATAAGCATATTATTCAATATCATTTCACGAGCCAGAACTGATGAAAGAACTCAGGTAAGAGAGATTCAAATGGTTCAAAGCCCAACAACAGGACTTGTCAGTAGTGACTCTGTTGAGGGCTACATAAAAGTATGTCAGGTTTAAACAGAGCCGATACTTAATCAATTCCTTACTGTGGAGGCTTTTGAATAATTGATGGCATTTTCTGATGATTGCTTTCTATTACAGTATCTTTATCTCCCTTTGTGGATATTGTGAGAGAGAGAGGCTTTGTCTCATTGTCATCAGTGTTCTGTGCCTGACATTGTGTAGGTTTATCTTCTTTATGAAGCTGTCGTCTTCTTGTTAATTGTTCTCTCTAGCTATTGTTTCCTGACTGAGCCACCTGCTTTATCACACCCCATCAGTTGTCTGAAGGAATGAATGCAGGTGGCAATAAAGGCCCAGCAGTAAACGCACAAAGCCCAAGATTTTAATGTGGATTGTCTTATTGCTGTAACATTATTGCTTGCTGGAGGCCAGTGCAAAGATGCAGTAAATGAATGTTTGAATAGCTGCATGCAATTGCGTTACGGCTTGAGGTTTATAGATTGGAGAAGACAGCATGCATTGACTTCACTCTTAAAATGGATCCTTTGATGAGATGGTCACACTTGGGACACTGTTTGCTAAATAAACAATATGAACTGGGCAAGTATGTTGCACACTTTATTATTACATTTTGGATTTAAAATGAGGTGCAGCAATGCAGTTTGTGGTACCATTCTTGGCCATGGACAATGATATCAATATGAACCAACAACTTGATTCGATTGCCAGTGATTTACCCTGTTGAGCTGTGCTTTCAAGCTGCACTCCAGGACTTAGGTATATCATCAAGGCTGACACTTCACACAGTGCTGATGGGAGTGCAGCCTTGTTGGGGGCACCATCCTTTGGATTGGACATTAAATCCTAACTGCTTCTTTAGGTAGATTTTATGAATTGCACGGCACTTCTCGAAGATGAGCAGGTGTTTCCTTAAGTATCCTGGTCAGCATTCTTCCCGCAAACAACATCAAAGTAATAGGTCATTCATCATTCTTCTCATTACTGTTGGTGGGGTCCCTGCTGTGATTACCCGCACGGTAAGAGTGTGGTTCATCATGTGTGAAGTATTTGGAGATGTCCTAAGATACGATAAGGTCTTGCTTTTCTTATTACGCATTATTATGTGCAAATTTATCCTTGACTCCATTCTCCCAAGTTAAAGTGCAAAGGAGCCAAAATGCTTAATAATAAGATAAAGAGCGGCACGGTGGCGCAGTGGCTAGCACTGCTGCCTCACAGCACCGAGGACCCGGGTTTCATCCCGGCCCCGGGTCACTGTCCATGTGGATTTTGCACATTCTCCCCGTGTCTGCATGGGTCTCATTTCCACAACCCGAAGATGTGCAGGGTAGGTGGATTGGCTATACTGAGTTGCCCCTTAATTGGGAGAATGTAAAAAATAAATAATAAGATAAAGAAATGGGTCACTTTGGAAAGTATGGTGGGAATTCATGCAGTTCCCAATTCCCTCAGTGTACCTTCCAGGTCTCCTAATTTAATTTTGAGTCTCTCCCCTGATGTGACAACAACATCTTGGCCGGGATTCTCTGATCCGGTGGCGGGCCGGTGAATCCCTGGGAGGGCGCAAGATTCACGTCCCGCCGCCCCGACACCGGCTTTCCCATTTTCTGCCGCCGTTTTTCAGGTGCCCACGGGATCACCGCCACGCCGGGGGGGGGGGGCCATTGACAGCGGCTCCCCCCGGCAATTCTCAGATGGGCCGAGTGGCCGACGAGTTTGGCCGAGTCCCACCGGTGTGGATCACTCACCTCCCACACGGCAGGATCTGGAAGTTGTGTGTGCGGGGGGCAGACTGTTGGGGCGGGGGGGGTGGGGGGGTGCATGGTGTGCTGGCCCGCAATCGGAGGCCTACCGATAGGCGGGCGGGCTGGTTCAGTGGGGGCCTACTTTACTCTGCGCCAGGCCCCTGTAGGGCTCCGCCATATTGCCTGGGGGCCGGCATGGAGAAGGGAACCCCCGCGCATGCACGGAATCATGCCGGCCATTCCGCGCATGCTCGAACTCGCGCGGGCCATTCCCCGCCGGCTGGAGCTGCGGGGACCGCTCCGGCGGCAACCTAGCCCCCTAGAAAGGTGAGAATTCTTCACTTTCGGGGGCCGTTGACGCCGGCATTCACGCTGGCGTGGGGACATAGCCCCATTACTAGAGAATCCCGTCCTTATATTTATATAGCACCTTTAATGTTGTGAAATGTCCCAAGGTGCTTCACGAGGGTTTAATAAAACAAAAGACGACACCGAGCCACATAAGGAAATATGAGGTCAGGTGACCAACAGCTTAAACAACGAGGTAGGTTTTTAGGAGTGTCTTTACGGTGGAAAGGAACTGTGAGTCTCTTGATTAAACTGGAAGTTTCTCTACTGATTTGACTTGAAAAACTGCACTGCTTCAACAGGAAGTTTCCCTGTGATATCTGGGGGTCAGTCTGACACAGATGATTATAATCCCTACGGATCATTTGTTAAACTGCTTGGGGCTTAGGTTTCTCTGTGATATCCATTGGGCCTTCCGCAGCCACCTGTTACAGGTAGTTCATCTGGTAATCTGGAAGTGCTGATTCGAATCAGCAACAGCAACAACGAATTGTATTAATATAGCACCTTTAATGGCGGAAAGATATCGGAGCAATTAACAAACAAGATTTACCACGAACCACACACAGTAATATTAGGGCCCAGATGATCGAAAGCTTAGGGTCAAAGGGATAATGTTTTAAGGACCACCTTTAAAAAAAGCGAGCGTGAAATAGAGAGATGCAACGATTTAAAGAGGCAATTCTGGAGCTTAGGCCTCTGGAAGCTGAAGGCATGGCCCCCTAAGGGAGATGCAATTCTTGGGAATGTACAATTAAGAGCTCAGAATTGAACAGAGGGGCACAGATATCTTGACCGGGTTGGGGATGGAATAGAGACAGAAAGAGGCAAGACCATGGAGAGAGTTGTAAGTAAGGATAAAACTGTGAAGATTGAGGCATTTCTGGAGCAGGAGGTAATGCAGGTCTGTGACAACAAATTGTCTTAACACTGCAGAAAGTAGTGGGCAGAATAGCAATGATTTTCAACTCAGATTCAACTCCCTCCCTGTACCTCCAACCACCAACCTGAGATTCATCCCAGAGATAAACATGGTGATTGAGCTGGCTGTACCACCATACGCCTCCCGTTCCATCTAATCTGACTGGATTGGGTAGATAAAATGCAAAGGCAGCTCATGTAAGGTTCTTCAATGTGCATTTACATACATAACAATTAAATGCAGCTATCCATGCATCATGTACACCATGAGATTAACTATGGGCGACCTTAGCTGCAAGAAAACATAGCTGATCACATCCCAGAACTACAGGGCCATCAGCAATGGCATGGAGTTTTTGTTATGGATCTCATCACTGCTTTCCCGCTCTGTGGAAATGGAAGAGAGTGCAACTAATCGCAAAGGGACATGGTTCTTTGTTTAATCTCGAAGGTGGCTTAAATTATTCTACATCAAAACATTCAGGTCTGCTGCAGCTTTCATAGTGACACTCACATCTACCGACCAATTGACAAAAGTCAGTAATTACTTCACTTGAGCCCATCAACTTTCTTTTGTGCCATCCCTCCTTTAATCAAGGCTGGCACTGCAGTGCAGTGCTAGAGCACTTTCAAAGACTTTGAGCGCGATCTACCAGCCAAGTTCTGTCGGAATCGGAGCGCGATGTGGCCAGTAGATCCTGGACAGGCCTCCACCAGGATTCCTGATGGCCATTATGCCTCGTGAGATCTAACTAGATCTAACCACCCATTGTGGGCGGTTTCCAGTCTAGCAGACTAAAGAGGGCCCCTCCAGAACTGTCCAGGCACCTGAACTGAATCTTCAGGATGCCGAAGCACCACTCAATCATGCCCCTGGTCACGGCATGGGCATCGTTGCAATGGGTCTCCGCTTTGGTCTGCGGCCTCCGTATAGGCGTCATCATATGCGACAGCAGTGGATAACCCTGCTTGGGTATCGGGCGCAAATGTGCATGATGCGCATTGCATCGTCACACGCCAGCTGCACGTTAATCAAGTGAAAGCCCTTTTGGTTTCTGAAGACCAGCCTCTCATTGCGGGTGTTCGTAAGGCGACATGCATCCCATCGATCAACCCCTGGGCCCGGGGCATCTCGATGATGGTGAACTCCGCTGCCCGGGAGGCTCTGGGTGGGCTCAGTCTACAATGAATTTTATGTATTGTGCTGACCGTTCATATAGGGCCTCCGTGAAGGCACGGATGCATCTGTGCATGGATGTCTGTGAGATTCCGGACAGGTCCCCACTTGATGCCTGAAAGGACCCTGTGGCGTAAATGTTCAGGGCGACCATCATCTTTTAAAAAAGTTTAGATTACTCAATAATTTTTTCCAATTAAGGGGCAATTTAGCATGGCCAATCCACCTACTCTGCACATTTTTGGGTTGTGGGGGTGAAACCCACGCAGACACGGGGAGAATGTGCAAACTCCACACGGACAGTGACCCAGGGCCGGGATCGAACCTGGGACCTCATTGCCATGAGGCAGCTGTGCTAACCACTAGGCCACCGTGCTGCCCTGGGCGACCATCATCTTGATGGTCACTGGGAACGGTTGTCCTCTCCCAAACCCCCACATGTTGAGGTGCGCCATGATCTGGTAGATGTCTAGCACTATCCCCCTGGTCAGCAGGAATCTTCGGTGGCATGCCCGCTCCAGCAGGTCCTTAAAAGTTAGGCGCTGCCGGTATTCCCGGGGTCTCATGCGGTGCCTCCTTCTCACCTCCTCCTCGGCCTGTTGGGCGGCTGGCTCTCCATCCTCATTGGCTGCCTTCTGTTCCTCAGGGGCAGGTTCTGTACCTGTAGGGTCCCCTCGAGCAGCACCAGCTCATACAGCCTCAGTAGTACGCTCTGTGGACCACATCCACGCCCAGCTATAGGGGCTAACGTAGACATTGCTGTTGGGTGGAATGCATGCTGCCCTGCCAGTAGGTGGCAGCTGATTTGGGGGTGGGGGGTTAGTTGGTGGGTTGGGAAGTGGATTAGAGGGTGTGTTCATGGTGTGGGGGCACCCGATGGCCGGTGTCACTTGGCACAACTATGGGCCAAGATAGGTGATCTGTGGGGTGCGCAGCGAGATCGTTACCTTGCAGGCCATGGCAATGGCGGTCTGTGCCTGGACACCCCAGTCCTGTGGAGGGGTCACCCCGACCCCACAGCCCATCCCCTGGTCACCACCCGTCACCCTCGCCAGGCCAGGTGGAGGCCCACCTCCCCCAGCCAGCTCTGCAAAAAGCAGGACTGGCAGCCCACGGTTGTGCCTCTGCATTTCCTACCCCTCTCTCTCCCTCATTGGCTACGGTGCCTATTTCCCGATTTTTTAAACCGCAAATGAAACTTGCCATCAGTAATTTTCCTGGCGGAGGAAGAGCATTGCGATGGCCCGGGAAAATACCGTGTCAGGCCCGCAAATGATATACGAACGGCACTTATTGTACGTGTGGAGTAGAATGCATTGACTCTGCTGTCAAGGCACCAGAGCATGGTATTCTGGCATCCACCACGATTTTGGCTTCACGACCGATTCTCCGCCCAATCGCCGTTCCCGATTTCGGCGTCGGCTGACAGAGAATCCCGCCCTATGTGTTCGATTCTCAATCCACCGGTGATAAATTCCTGCCTCCTGACCCTGCCCCTGAGAGTGAGACTTAGTGACAAAACACCACTGACAAAAACTGCCGAGAACACAACTCAGGATGAAAAGCATCAGCAGCCAAGCACTTACCAGTAGAGATTGGCTGAAGGAACCTTAATAATACTATTCCACATTTAGCACCACTGGATTTGGAGTTGGGCCATGGTGGGGAGGAAACTTGGGATAATCGCCGCATAAAATAATACTTTACCATCACTACAAACTAGTTGTTTCCCACACAATGCCACAGGGGAGGCATAAACCAGAGACCCAGCGTAATCCTGCCACTGCAGCTGGTGAAATGTGAATTCAATAAAAGTCAATAAAAGTCTGGAATTAAAAGTCTAACATTGAACATGAAACCATTGTTGTAAAAACCCATCTGGTTCACGAATGTCCCTTCGGGAAGAAAATTTGCCATCCTTACCCGACCTGGCCGACATGTGACTCCAGACCCACAGCAACGTGGTTGGCTCTTAAATGCTGGCCCAGCCTACAATGCCTGTGTTCCATGAACGAATAAATAAAGCACTGCCGCTCATGTGAAGAGTTGGAAAAGCGGTCAGATGTCCAGCTGCACTGTTTAAGGTCTCTATGTTCCTGTAGCGAGCACCCCGTTTGAAGTCTTGTTCAATCTTCAGATCTTGGACACGTCTGAGCAGACACGCACCTATCTCATTGGTCAAATATTGCACTGGCTGTGACTGAATTAATAATTTATGGCAGGAGCCTTGGCTGGTAAGCATAAGATCTCGCTCTGAGTCGAAATTAAGTCCAGATAAACAGATGCAATTTGGTAATAATATCAACATTGTAAAAGTGATTTGTCACGTTTGATCTAAAATAAAAGCAAAGGAGCCAAAAAACACAAAATTGGACAACCACAATTTAAATAAAAATGTTTGGAAGAGAAAAAAGAGATTACAGCACATGGTTTGCCAACAGGGAAATAAATCAAGCTAAAAGAAGTTTCATTTGGAACTGACCGCAGTCATGGGGGTTTGTAGCTTTACTTGGAGCTACTTTGCATCTTGCTGAGCCTCCTCAGTGCAGCTTCACTGGAGGTGTGAGGTTTCTGTGAAACAGTATGGTGCAAAGGTTGTTGTGGAGAATACCACCCCATCACAAATACAGCCACATCCAAGTAATCTATTAAAGGTTTCCAAAAATCATTCCAACTATTTGTGTAAATGAACTGAACAAAAAATGACCACAAGCCTTCCCCGCTGAGATTTCAGATCGGAGTTTGTCTCACAGTTAGATATTTACTTTTTACTTTAAACATCTTTCCTGGTTTGAATGAATGAAACAAAGCTTACTACAAATGCCATTTTCAAAATACTCTTTATCTATTGCCACTCAAATTCTAATTTCTTTCCGGCCTCGAACCCTCTTTCTCTTCCTGTAGAATTGACCCCCCAACAGTCTCATTGATATCTCCCCTAATCTCTAACCCCTCCTAATTTGGTTGATCAACTGAAAAGAGAGCTGCATCCCCATTATCTTGCCAACAATAGCTTGCTTCGGGCAGCACGGTGGCCTGGTGGTTAGCACAGCTGGTTCATGGCGCTGAGGTCCCAGGTTCGATCCCGGCTCTGGGTCACTGTCCGTGTGGAATTTGCACATTCTCCCTGTGTCTGCGTGGGTTTCGCCCCCATAACCCAAAAAAGTGCAGAGTAGGTGGATTGGCCACGCTAAATTGCCCCGTAATTGGAAAAAAAATTGGGTAATCTAAATTTGGAAAAAAAAAAACAATAGCTTGCTTCCGCTTTGCAACCCTTTGTTTCAAAGAATTCTCAGTCCCTGTATCCCGTGCAAGTAGCTACAGCATCACACATGGACCTGTGGTGAGTGATCTACACAGCTATCCATCCACTCACATACTTAACTCCACCAACTAAAACAATACCTCACTTGAGGGCCGAAGGGCCCGTACTGCGCTGTAATGTTCTATGTTCTATGTTCTCTCTCCTTTCTACACACCAAGTTATTTTATTTTGGGTTCATCATGAGGGGCAGGAAGATCCCGACTGCAAAATGCCCACTATTTACCCTGCCCCTGCCTTTTGTGGATGTGAGGAGCTCATGGACTTATTGGATTCACGATCTTTGTTGTGCACCTCACGACTGCCAACTCACCCTACCTACCAGTTCTTCTCTTCCGTGTTCCACAGTCTCTGTGGAATTTATCCATGATACTTGCTTTCTAGCCTTCGCACCTCGCACACCTCTTGACTGTCCTCTTGGCTCTCATTGCCTTATGCTTATCCACCCACCATCAGGCATTGTTCCAGCTCTGAAATTAGTTTCCTTCCTCCTTACCCAGTTTGGCCGTGACCCCTTAATTTTTGGGCGGAGCATGCTCCAGTTGGGCCTATGAGATTTCAGATGAATGCATGGTTTGTTTTTTTTGAGGTCCTGTATAAATGGGAATACTTTGGTAGCTGTCACCTGGTGGTGTTTTCTGAGGACACTTTTCCTGCCTACATCAAGATGTTCACTATGTGCTGGCATGAGAAGCCACTCGAGCCATTTTGGTCTCAACACCCCAGAAATAATCCTCACGGCATCCCGGAGGTGGATACCTACCATGTTTGCATGGCTGCTCCCGGGTCAGGGTGAGCAGTAGTACTCTGCTGTTGGGTAGACGGGTGAGTGTAGCAGTACATGGTGTGATAGCTCTGTTTCTCCAGGTGGTACCTGCCAGTTTCAGCATGAGATTCACTCTCCCCTTGACTTTTGCTCCGATGTTCGGGAGGGGGTCACCAGTAAGTCATGTAGCGATCTGGGATGGCCACTTACAACAAGAAACATGGGCATTCGCAAAGCCGAAAGGGAAATGTGGACAATGTAATATTCAGGCAGGTACAGAGCCTGCATGTATATTTGTGAGCAG
This sequence comes from Scyliorhinus canicula, assembly GCF_902713615.1. Lineage (NCBI taxonomy): Eukaryota > Metazoa > Chordata > Chondrichthyes > Carcharhiniformes > Scyliorhinidae > Scyliorhinus > Scyliorhinus canicula. Next base: position 203,967,628 of record NC_052146.1, read on the forward strand.
AAAATCCAGACAGCATCGAAACCCCCAACCAATCAGCATTTTAATGGCCCATCTTCGTAAGACAAAGGATTGCTACTCAGGTAACTGATTCAAGTCCAGACATTTCAGCGCCATTCCCTTTACTCAGGAAGCATAAACAGCAAGGTCAATGATGGCTTAGAACACGCCCAGCCATCAAGGCACCCACCCCTTTATTGGCTCAGATCGAAGGCAGTGAACGAGAACTGCCCAATTAATTGGGTCCAAACCTAAGGAATCGCCCAAAAGAGCATGAAACCCCCCCAAGGATAAAGAGAGACACTGCCATGTGTTCGATCTCTTTTGGACCTGGCGCTCTGGCAACGCCCATCTCCAACTGCAGCACCACGACCAGAAGCAAGTCCAAGTTCAACGCCCGCTACCAGACGGATGAGCCCAGCTGAACCGCAGTTACTGCTCCAGACCCAGTAGATCCAGATTCAAACAAAGGCCACTGTTTCTCTGACCTAAGCCGGATGCTTGAAGTTAAGTACAGATTGTCATAGTTGTTAGGTGTAGTTTAGCTCATGGTGTTTATGTTGCATGTATAAGTTAATCTTGTATGTAGATAAAGTATTAGTGAACTTGAACTAACTAACTGGTTGTTGGGTCTTTGACCGATATCTGGTTGAACCTTGTGGTGGTATCATTTGATACCTGGCGACTCTGAAAGCAATATAATATCAATATATAGACAAAGGAAGGGCAACCTTATTGACTGCCATATTTATAGAGAGTAAAAAAGGCAACAGTCAGCATAGGGAAAAGAGTGGCCACACTGCTGGACATAAAGCTATTCCCTGGTCTTCGAGCTGTTTCAGATGAAATGTTGCATTTGCTTGATGTCTCCATTTTCTGAAGTAGATGCCAATGGAGCATAGATCTTCGGTGAGCATTTTCTCAATGTTTTCTTTAGCCTGTAAGGTCAGGGTCTGGTTATCAGCATATCCAAAGAGCTGTGACCCTGTGGATGGATTGGGGTCCATCAGTGTTTGTTATATGCTAAAGAGGGTTTGTAGAGGACTGATCCCTGTGAGAGCCCATTGTTGGTTTTGCAAGGGTGCCTGATTTGAGCTCCATCACAAAGTCTGCTTCATCCACCTCTGGAAAAGAATTTATTTACACCCTGACCTCACCTGTAATACTGCTGAAATATTTACTCACCTCTCCAAAGGTGAGGTTGTTATAATCTGGATTCCTTCATTGCAGAGCTGCAAGCTGTTTGTTGACGAGCAAAGAAAAACTAGACAAATTTTCATTTTAAAATAGTGCCAGCTGATTTCTCCTCAGACTTTGAAAAATTGAGCGTTGACATTCCTCTCTGCTGCTGAAGAATTTAAAATACGTCCTGACACTGACAGAACATGGACTAACGATACTTAAACCCAGAGTGGCTAACTGCTTCACTGTCTATTATCCAAATAATGTTATTATTGTACAGATTATCATAAAATATACAAATAACTCTCCTGCACCTGCATCACTGAAAAAATGCAGTCTGTGGTTTTCTTCAGTTGAAATCTGATTAATTAACTTATTATTTATCTTTTGTAATTTCCACTCTCGTTTCCCTCTGCAATCTTACTCTCTTCTTTGATTTGGTAGGCTATGTTCCATTGGAGGGGTGGGGCTGTGGGGTAATGGGGAGATTGTGAAATCATGGAATCATAGAACTTCCAGTGCAGGAGGAGACCATTCGGCCCATCGAGTCTGCACCGGCACCTGAAAGAGCACCCTACCTAAGCCCACACCTCCACCCTATCCCCGTAACCCAGCAACCCACCTAACATTTGGACACTATGCCGCAAATTAGCAAGGCCAATCCACCCAACCCGCACAGCTTTGGACTGTGGGAAGAAACCAGAGCACCTGGATGAAACCCACGCAGACATGGGAAGAACGTGCAGACTCCGCACAGACAGTGACCCAAGCCGGGAATCAAACCCGAGTTGCTGGCGTTGTGAAGGAACAGTGCTACCGACTGTGCTACCGTGCCACCCAAAATGTGTAGCCTTTAGTTATTTACACATACTGCATCAACACCATTCCTTTGTTACATTGTGAGGAAATAGGCTATTCCTTTCGCTCCATGCAAGGTGATATAACCAGGTGGCTGGTCATTTTACCTGTCAGGAGCATTAATGTGGGGATTCCTTAAGGACCAGTTAGTAGTCTGCCTTTTAAGGGAGACAGCTACTGAAACATGCTCAAGAGTAGTCCATGGTGAAGTATTCTTTAATTTATTTCCATCGAAATAAAATGTCTAAAAAAAATGTTGGTGATTATTACATATGGCATTCAGTGTGTTGCGTACCTCAGCCAGCTTCAAAAAGAAGAATGGGCCTGAGTTTCCAGTTATCTGTCAGTTCAAATCTCCAGCTTGCTTCCACTTTGACTTTTCTGCCCTTGGGCTGCTGTAGTGTTCCAATGAAGTCTAGTGCAAGCTTGAGGCACAGCACCGCCCCTTTTGACTGGACACTGTCATGTGAGAGCACCTTTAAGAAATGGGTGTCTATAAATGGGGTGTATATAAATATCTGTAGTGAGAGTACCTTGAGTGGAGCTGGGCTGTCTGTCAGCTTTTTACTTTCGTTTTAGGCTATTTGCTGCAGTATGTGTTTTAGTTTTGTTTTCAGTGTTGGAGCTGAAGCCAGACAGAGCAGGTGTACTGTTGATCTCTATGCCATGAAAAGAATATTTCTTGATCATTTGGTGAATTCAGAATTATAAATGTTTTCAGTAGTGAATGTCAACCTGATGTGGTTCTGTTAAAAGGTGTTTCTTTTGTCTTCTAGATGTTGTTTGGGAGGTTATTAAGGATTACTTAGTGTTGTATTCTTTGGGGCTTGTATTTGAATTGATGGTTGCTAAGATGTTCACTGTGAACTTGAGTTCATAGAATAAACATTGTTTTTCTTTAAAAAATACTTTTCCATTTCTGCTGTACCACACCTGTAGAGTAGGCCGTGTGCTCCCCACACCACAATCTAGTAAAAGCTGTGGGTCAGGTGAACTCCATGATACACTTTGGGGTTCTCTAAACCCTGGGCCATAACAACATTCTGCATCCTTCTGGACTCACCATCACCCTTGCCTCCATCTTATTTCATTTATTTTAATGCTCATTTGGTTTATCTCATCTTTCTTTATTCCTCCACTCTGCAATCAGATGGCCGCTATCCTGCCATCCATATCTCATCTGGACACATCTTTTGTTTCTTTACTTTATCCATTGCCACGGAGGCATTTGTCATTTAATCTCTCCTGCTCTCCCAGCTATCACAGACCTTGCAGTTTGTTCTTCCTCCATGTTCTCACCTTTTACTTTCTCAAAAGTGATGACATTCCGAACTCTCCTTATTTCTGACAAAGGGGCCTCATTGAGCTGAAACTTAGGGTTGAATTTAATGCCCTCTGCAGGTTGAGTGATGGTGGGGTTGGGCATTTAATCAGAGTGTGAGGCTAGAGGGTGAGAACCCTGCCGCCTTCTCGCCTCTGTTTTGAAGAAGCCTGTGGTAAGATGGCCTGTGAATAGCCTTCCTGCCCCACTGCCAAATGAGACTCTGAAGTGGGCAATTAATACCCACTAAGGTGCTCAGTATCAGGCATTTGGCTCCTGATCAAAGGGCCCGGCATTGAAAAGGGTGTCCACTCTGAGAGCCCCTTTGCCACCCCACCCCTCAAGTATATCTCCTCATATGACCCTGTCAAATTCCATTTGATAACTGCTCCAAGGAACCGCCTTGGGATATCAATGAAAGTTGTTGCTCACAGATGGCAAGAGCTGGCCAGCTATTTGCTCTATTAGCTGAGTAGTTGGACAATGCATTTTAAGACTTGGAAAGAAGTAAAACAATAACATCAGCATAATAAATTTAAAAAAGCATATGGATATTTTACACTTTTATTTTCTTTGCAATGGGATCAGATAATGGAGAAGATTTATCAAATCCCCAATCTTTCCCCAAAGCCGCCACCCCCCATCCTGGAACTTCAAGACCCTGATCCAGCTGCAGCAGGATTACTCAAGGTGAGTCATGGTCATGGTATGAGGGTATTTCTAGTTTAGAACAGTAGCCACTAACGGCAGAAGCAGGAAAAGGAAGCACAGGACAATTAGGCCTTGGGTTGCGTGCAGGGTTTAGGAAACTGAAACCTTCTGACTGTTTTTAGACACCAGTAGATCTTGATTAAAGCTAAATATCATGCATAGGTGGTGTTTGGGATGCAAGGGGGAGAGGTGGGCGGGGTGGGGGGGGGGGTAGGATGAGGGATTTAACTCTGAGAAAGAATCTTCCTGAGTTTCCTGCCAGCCCCTCTCTGCTAAGGGGCTGGCCACTGCACTCTCTGGGCACCCTGCAGGCAAGAATTTAAATTCTAATCCATAATTCTCTTGCCCTTCACCTTTTCCCTTGATGAAAAATGCACCACATCTCCTCCTGCCACCCCCGCTCCATTTTGCATGGAGAAATCTTCTCTGTTTTCAATGGTATCTGAACCCTTCAGTGAGATATCCTCTTTCTCGTTCCAGAAAGCTGACGATAGTGACGTTTAAGGGGCATCTTGACAAATACATGAATAGGATGGGAATAGAGGGATACGGGCCCTGGAAGTGTAGGAGATTTTAGTTTAGACAGGCAGCAGGGTCGGCGCAGGCTTGGAGGGCCGAAGGGCCTGTTCCTGTGCTGTACTTTACTTTGTTCTTTGTTTTTGTCATGTGGTGACTCTGTGTCAAAACAGAGATGAATCGAGCTCTTTGCTGCTTAAGTCAAATCTGTTGAGGTATTTCAAAGGGGCATTGATTTCCTAGATTGCAACAAACCTTTATCTGAGCACAGCCCATTGCGAGCCATTGTGAATCAGGTTGAATGTGTGACTACGTTGCACGTTTATGACAAGGGGAAGCTTATATCTGAAACCTTTGTCACCCAATTTGTGGGACTGCAAGATTGAAACACCAGGGTTCAAATTGGTCAGCCCACTTTTATTGCTCAATGATTCCGCAATCCAATTAACTGAATTTGCTTCAGCAACTCCGATGGAAACATGGAAAGCCAGTGGACAGTGCTCTTTCCAATCCAAAATACAGAAAACCAAATTTTAAAAGCCATTAAAAGTACCACAAGCAGTACTTGTTCCCTGGAGCATGAAAAAAAATGTTTCTTGGAGACAAAGGCCCTTTAATAAGAGTTTGCCTAGCCACCTGTACATACGTGATTTACTTTAACCCCCTAATTAAACCATTTTCCACCTACAGCCTCTTTGAAAGAAAAACCTTCTCTGAATTCTCATTCAAAAATAGCACAAATTCCTAGCAAATACCTGGTTAGCAAAAGTTATCTCGACTTAATTAATGGAACCGCATCTTGTTCTCTTGTGGTTGCAGAAAGACAACAATAATTAAGTGAACAGTTGCAGAGTATCTGGGGAAAGGAAAAGGTTGTCAAGAGAAACCCGTTTTTTTTTCTCCAGGGTTGCTCATTGGATTAACAGTGAGGAATGCTGTCGAACTCTCGTCGACAAACAAGAAACATCACTCTTGGGAAATCACTGATTTACAAATCAAATTTTTAGCTTGCATGTGAACGTTGTAATTAACTGTGCCGAGTTCAAAGCATTCACAAACATCCCTGGTTAATCAAATAGTGATGTCTGAAAGTGATAACTCCTGATAACATCTATGTTTTTATCAGCAGAGTCCAGGAGGAACTTCATATCCAATCCGCTACTGGCCTAGATTGCTGAGGCCTTCTGCTTTGAAGACATATCCAGTACAAAAAGTCAAACATTCTTTATTTTTGTCCCTTTAGGAAGGATTAATTATCAGAAAGTCATTCAGACACTTTAAATAAACACAGTAATTATAGAAAACAAATGGGTAAGAGAGAGAAATGATTTATCTGAGGGATAGCTCAGATCCCTCTAGCTCGGTGTGATAACACAAAATCAAGCAATGTGAGTTAAGGCAAGCCGGGAGAATTTGTGTCAGTTTGTTCCAAATTTGTTCACTTAATGGTTCTTGGTATAATTCTCGTTTTGAGCAAGTTGAAGACCCCCGCAGTCTCTCCACAGGGGGGGACACCACAATTCTCAGCCCAACCTGCCAAATATACCTTCATTGCAGCACTCGCATCAGCTCCACACAGCTTGCACACAAGACAAAAGTGACAAAGCAAAAAGTCTTCCTTCAAAAGTTACGGATTCTGTTCATCCCCTCTATTGGGCATTATCGTGAATGTTGAGAAAATCAGCTCCCCATTTACAGTGTCTACCTTCTCGGTAGTACTACCTTCCACAGATATTCAAATGTGGCGTGTTAAACCCAGCTCGCATTGGCTGAATCATAGACAAATTCCAGGGACTTCATTCCAGGGTTTGACTTGACAAACAAGTTGTCTTCCACCTCATCAGCATGGATTTGAAAAGTGATCTATCGCGTGGTGATAACACTTGATTAAAATTGGACTTCAGATCCAACTCCAATTTTCCTTGCTTACTTGTTCTATTCCATTACTATTCCATAATTCCTTTTCCACATAACTAGACAAGCTCAAGACAAGAGACAGTAGATATTTCTGGGTGGAAGGGGCAACTCCACAGGTAGAGAATGTCTAAAAATGTAGTTGGACTTCTGTTCCTTGGGTTTAGAGCTTCATTCTGAACTGTAAGGTGGACACGTTTCCCCAGACATTCTGCCACTGATAGCTAAAAACTTTGAGTTTCTTAGGTCATAAAACATGATTGTTTCTTAATGATATCTAAATAATATAGAGACAAGCACGTACAGGTAAGTCCAGGGTGGATTAATTGTAATTAAGCACGTCAAGGACAGAAGGACAGAACATAGGCAAAACTGGAGATGGTAAATTAAGAGCTTAACATGTCAGGGATTGAGAAGCAACTGGTGAACAGATCCAAGAGGAGGAAAATAAGAAAGACTTGTACGCACTGCTGCCTCACGGCGCGGGTCCCAGGTTCGATCCCGGCTCTGGGTCACTGTCCGCGTGGAGTTTGCACATTCTCCCCGTGTCTGCGTGGGTTTCACCCCCACAACCCTAAGATATGCAGGGTAGGTGGATTGGCCATGCTAAATTGCCACTTAATTGGAAAAATTGAATTGGGTAAACTAAATTTATATAGAAAAAGAAAGAAAGACTTGTACTTCCACAGAGTTTTTTCTGACCTCAGCACATTCTCAAATGTTTTACAGCCAACTAAATTCTTCTGAAATGCGGTAACTGTTGTAGGAAACTCAGCAACCGGTCAGTGCACAGCAAACCCCAACAGGCAGCAACGTGACGTGATCTGTTTTTTTAAAGATTATGGTTGAGGGTTAACTGCTGGCTAAGATACCAAAGTGAACTTCTCACATCCACCTCAGGTCCTCGGTTTAGCGTCTCACCTTGAGAGAGCTGCAATGAATGGCCAGCCGAGACTAAATGGGCGGAATTCTCCCATCGGGAGACAAACAGCCGACGCTGGAGTGAAACCCGGAGTGTTTCACTCCAGCGTTGGAGGCCGCTCCTCACCCCCTATTCTCCCCTCCCCCTTCCAGGGGAGCTAGGAGCGGCGGCACGTGAATTCCACGCGCCGGGCCTTGACGCTTGCGTCAAAGCGGGGAATGACGCGGCTGGCGGCGCCGAAGTGACGTCAGCCGCTCATGCGCAGGTTGGCCAGCGCCAACCCGCGCATGCGCAGTTGCCGTCTTCCCCTCCGCTGCTCCGCAAGAAATGGCGGCTTGATCTTGCGGGGCTGCGGAGGGAGAAGAGTGCGGCACCGATCGTGGGCCAGACATCTGCTCAGCACGCTCGTGGTGCTCAATCCTCCCTCCGCCCCCCCACAGGCCCCACATTCACTGGTCGCACGCTGTTCATGCCGGCAGCGACCAGGTGTGGTTGGCGTTGGCTTGTACCGGTCGGGTTCAGAAGGCCGGTTGGCCCATCCGGGCCGGAGAATTGCCGGTCGCCGTCAGAAAAGGCGATCGGCAATTCTCCGAGCGGCCTGTCGCAAAACGCAACACGCCATTTTGGGGGGGGGGGGTGGGAGAATCGCGGGGGGTGCCAGGGCGGCGTGGCGTGATTCGCCCGGCCCTCTCATGATTCTCCCCCCCGGTGTGGGGTGCAGAGGATCGCACCCAATGTGTTCAAAGTCTCCGGCGTGAGAGCTTGAACCAACCTCCCAAGTCAGAAACAGGAGTGTTGCCCACTTAGCCACCTAACATAACATTCACGTGACAGAATTGAGAATGAAGTCGAATATGTAGACTCGATGATGGAGGAAGGACAGCGTGTCAGGAAGCCTAAAGTACCTCAAAATGACAAACTGGATTTGAAAAAAATAAATAGATAAGATACTGTAGAATGTGGATTCACTTATATATTGCCAAATGACCTGTGCAGCGGTAATGATATGGGATGTGGGGGAGGGCGTCGGAATTTACTACCGCATGGCTAAAGGCATGGTATGTAAGAGCAGTGGAGTACTTTGGTAATAAACTGTTTTAGTTGCTACCTGTGTCCTCATTCCCACACAACAATACAACATTACAGATACCAAGGGAAGTTTCCTGTCATCAAAATGGATGCGGACTAAGATACAAGGCAAAAGAGTGAAATGTGATGAGAATGATGAGGATAGGTGTTCCTACAGAAGGGACAGCAGTTTGGGGGGAGGGGGGTAGGGGTAGACCTCTTGAATTTGATGTATTATTGGGCAGTGAATGCAGAAAAGATTTAGAGTTGGAATAGGGAGGTGGAGGCTTTGTGGGCTTTATTATTATTATTCGCAATTCTCCGACCCCCAAGCCGGGTGGGAGAATCGCGGGAGTGCCGGGCGATTCCCGCCACGCCGCCCTGGCGATTCTCCCACCCCCCCAAATGGCATGCCGCGTTCTCAGAGGCCTGCAGGACTGGAGGAAATTACAGAGATGTTCAGGGGAAGATCAAGGAGGGAGTTTCAAACACGGACGGCCATTTTAAAACTGAAGCCTGGACGAGGGCAAGGTTAGTCAGTCGGCAGAGGGGTGAAGAATGAATGGGACTTGGTGAAGGTTTGGACACAGGCAGCAGAGTTTTGGATGACCTCAAATTTATTTTTGCAAGTAGCACCAAAGAAAGACAATGGAGGGCATGAATTTGAATCAACGCCCGTCAAATCTGCTATTATTGTATGCTGGCACACAAGCTGGAATCACCTCACAATAACCTGGCAGCAAATCAAACACAAACTATTTGAAATTAAAGCAGATTAGGCACAATATTTAAGGAAATGCATATTGCCCTCTTGGAATTACAGAACACATTATTGCACAGATATTCTCATGCCAAACCTGCGGGCCTTTCATTTAACTAATGTTGCAGTTGACATTTGCCTTTACAAAAACTTCGACAAATTATCTAGCAAATAACATCATCCACATATGTGCTAATGTGGAAAACTCAGCAAGGCTGAAAACAGCTTCACATAAAGTTTTAAAAACATGTATAATTGAATTAAGAATCAACAGTTACTCAAAATGAGGCCGAAGAACAGGCCTGTCCAAACATATGAATTTGGAGCAGGTGTAGGCCTTTCGGTCCTTCTGGCCTGCTCTGCCATTTCATAAGACCATGACTGTTGCCTCCAATTCAGGGCTGCCAATGTTTGGGATTGGCCTAGAGTCTCTAAGTATTGAATACCAATATTCAGGACACTGCTGTGTGAAACCCTGGAGAAAAATCAAGCGGACAAGAAAGAAGATTGTTCTTTTTGTCGTTTTGCTTGAGCATTTCTCTTGACCAGATGTAAAATTTTGAAAATGGGCGAAAGAAAAAGCTGCTTGCTTGACCGTCAAGCATCACCCAATTGGGAAATGAGTCTTTTTGCTTTCCACTAGGCAGTGCGCCGCATGGATGGATGTGTTGGCTGACTAATGGCTGGAGAATGGGGGCAAGTCACGTGGGTGATACCTCCAGGAATACCTTCAGTCACCACTGGCATCCCTACTCTACTTTCCCATCTACCCCTATATCTTTTCTATCCTTTGTCAATCAAAAATCTATCTAATGCAGCCTTAAAAATATTCAATGATTCCAACCTCCATTTTTGTCTGGGGAAGAGGATTGCACAGACTAACAACCTTCTGCTGGGGCGACTGAGAAAGAAAAATAATGTGCTGATGTAGCTCCTTTCAGGACTGAAGAATATTGTAATGGTGGGAAATAACTTGAATTACATTTTATTACATTCCATTCTATTAAAAGGCTCCTCTGGTACAGTGGGTAGCATCTGTGCTTTTGAGCCAGGAGCTCCGGGTTCGAGTCGCACTCCAGGACTCGACAGTCAAGGAAACCCTTCCAAACATGCAAACCCTTCCAAACACGGCAATGGCTGGGAGAGACTCCTGGTCAGCCACGCTTGATGTGGAGTGGTGCCCCTCAAGCTACCAACCCCTGGTGACAGACGAGCGACCTGTTCTAGGAATAATTAGGTATGGAAACAGACAAAAGTTTACCTTAGTGCATCACTAGGTGAGGGAAGGGCATTAGAGTTGGAACACTGTAGGATGTTCACCAATCGTTTTGCGATCATATTTCCCCAATTCAGGTCTTTTTCCTGTCTGTGTTGTGCAAACAAGCGGCCTGCTTGGAATACAGTGGAACTTAAAACAAGTTGTAAATTAATCTATGAGTGGTCCCCAGCATATTCATTAGTTGTGCTGCAGGATGAAAGGGAACCACCCAGAAATACACTTTTTGCAGAGCTGGATGGTGCACTTTGTAAAGGGGGCAGTAGCACTGAAGATCAAAAGTTTATTCCTGAGGGATGAGGGGGACTGAGAGTAAGTCCCATCTCCCAAAGAATGTAGTATATATCTCACCATTTTGGATTCGAGCTTTTGAACCTAAGGCTAGAATTTTATGTCTGACCCAAAAGCAGGTGAAATCACATGAGAAGACCCTGGGCGTCTAGTCACGTGATATTGCACTCGGCAGGTGTGCACAGGTGTCCGAGGTGTGCCCACCAATAATGGAACAGGCAATTAAGCCCATTAAGGAGCCAATTGAAAGTGATTGTATGTGGCCCGTCTACCTTTACGGTAGGCGGACAGGCCAAGTGGCTATGGCACCTTAACCACAACCTCGAGCCAGAGCAGAATGAAATGTCCTGGGTGAAATACAACAATAAAGTATGTCCAGGAACTGGGGTTTTTTTGGTTCTGCTGTCAAGTGCTTGCATGTGCTGCATACAGTTTGCAGCATTGTTCTCATCTCCCATAATGTGTTCATGTCTGCAGAGCCCACAGACAGCTCTCCAGTAGTCGCCGGTCATTAGGGAGCATGTTAGAATGCTGGCCAGCTCGCTTTTTGTCAGCGCCTGTCCCCTCCCTTGCAATGCTGAGTCTTTACCAGCCCACATTTCATGCCCGCTGCCCACTAATTGGCCAGCCAGCGTAAAATCATGCTTGGGGGCCACTCACGCCCAGAGAATTGCCGGGGGGCCGCTGCCAATGGCCCCTGACCGGCTTGGCGTAAACCCTGCCCCCGCCCGAAAACCAGCACCAGAGAATATGGCAGCCGACGTCGGAGCGGTGGGGCTGGATTCACGCCGCCCCTCCGGAATTCTCCAACCCGCCGGGGGCTTGGAGAATCCCACACCACATATCCGCACAGATATTCCCAATTTCCATGAGTATGCTATGGTTGGCAACCCTCCAGCCTTGCTCCGGAGTTTCCAGGAATTGGTATTTTCCACTGATACACAATTTTGATTCTAAGGCAAAACCTGTCACACCTAAATTGAAAAAATACAGCAAACTAACCAGGAGCAAGTGACACACTATGGGCGACCGAAAATATGAGCAGAACTACAATGTCAGGATATTTGTCGTGGTGACTTTCCCACTCCTAACTTGGAGCAGAAACCATTAATCAGCACTGCCTAATGTGTGTAATACAGCTGCTTGGGGGCAGAGAAGAATGAAAAATCCCGTTGACCCAGTGAATGTTCAGCTTCTGCTCGATGGTCCGTAGGTGTTCACAACCTTCTCCATCAGCGAAGTGAGAAAGGTGGAGAGATGAATGCACCAGAAAGGCCAGAAATACCGAAGGCTCTTGATGATCCACACCAAACCCCCCCCCCCCCCCCCCCCCCACCTCCAATTATTGAGAAACAACATGAGAGGCAATAAGGTCCATACACCACAGGACAGCATCAAGGTTCAAAAAAATAAAAGGAAGGAGGTAGCATTACAAGTCATGATTACACGACATCAGGCTTAGCTGTCAAAAGCCTGAGGCTTGCAGGAAGAAGCAGAAATGTGTAGAAGTAAGAAATAAACAGGAGAATAAAAGCTGTCTCTGTTATATTTGCCATATTGGCATTGCATCAGTGATATACAAGAGTTTTAGGAGGTTTATGTGACTGGCTTGTCTGTTCATTATGCTTGACAAGTTTACACTGACTTTTTCATCACCATCACTACTCGTCCTTCTCTAGTATATTGGTGTTTTTGCTGAGTGTACCCAGAGTAGAACAGGCAACTGTTAGGAATGTTATATGTCTGATTTGGCTCAGAGCCAGACAGAGATGACCCTAGTTTCTAAGGGCGCAGGAACTTTATTTGCAGGGTTTGATACAATGCATTAATGCATCTAGCTTAGCTCCCAGTGGCTTCTGTGGTGTCTGTTTACTTTACCCTTAGTCAGCACCCAGGCTTAACTAGCCAAGTACAGTGAACATAGATACAGTTATCAGACTCACAAAATCAAACACACTGGGCGCGATTCTCCGCTCCCCACGCGGCGTGGGAGAATCGCGGGAGGGCCCCCGACAAAATTCATGCCCCCCTCAGCCCCCCCCCCCCCCCCCCCCCCCCCCCCCCCCCCACCCCCCCCGCCGCTAGGAAGAATCGCCACTCGCCGTTTTTCACGGCGACCGGCGATTCTCCGACCCGAATGGGCCGAGCGGCCTGCCGTTCGCGGCCGTTTCACGATGGCGGCAAACACACCTGGTCGCTGCCGTCGTGAAACTGGAGTGAGAAAACCGTTTGGGGCTTGTAGGTGGCCTAGAAAGGAAAGAGCACCACGACAGTGCTCGGGAGGGGACAGGCCCGCGATCGGTGCCCACCGATCGTCGGGCCGGCGTCCAAATCGGACGCACTATTTCCCCTCCCCCGCCCCGCAAGATCAAGCCGCCACGTCTTGTGGGGCGGCTGAGGGGAAAGACAGCCACCGCGCATGCGCGGGTTCGTGCCGTCAGCGTCATGACGTCAGCCGCGCATGCGCGGGTTGGAACCGGCCAACCTGCACATGCGCGGCTGACATCATTAGGCGCGCCGGCCGCGTCATTCTCGGCGCGACGCCCCCGCGGCCGAGATTGACGGAGGGCCGCTCCTAGCCCCGCCGGGAGAGGAGAATAGGGGGAGAGGAGCGGCTTCCGAGGGCATCGTGAAACTCTGCCGAGTTCACGACGGCCCTCCCGATTATTCCGGGAGCAGAGAATTCCGCCCTCATTTGAACCATTGAGCACAAGAAAAACCATGAAACCAGGCATGAGCAACTTGTTGACTTTGCCACCTTGTGTATGGGTCAGGACACAGAAAGATGTCAAATATTTTTGGAAAAAGTAGTGGTGTAATCTTATTCACCGGATGACGGCAGTTCAGTTACTTTTGAATTATGCCAAGAGATCAAAGATAATTGGAACATTATTCCTGCCGTGCAACTTCAGGTGGAGAAAATGCCTGCGTGTACATCCTGACTTCATATACAAATAAGTTAAGCAATTGGGGGTTATATTTCTACATGGCAAAACATTGATGTTTGCTGAAACAAAATGTATATACTGAGCATGTGCTTAAACTGTTTCATCAGTTAGATTATGAATCATACCTGCTCTAATTTTATTTTATTTAGCATTCAATTAGGTACAAAAATGCTCTGTGTTTCACAAATAAACGTACCCTGTAAGTTAGCTTCAATAACTTCAATATCATCAATAACTAGAGCACAGGTTCTGGCCAATTCTGGCTTCCAAATCGAGGGAGTTGAATTGATTAAAGCGCTCGCAATTAATTGCATGGCCCTTTGGAACCCAAATCTACATGAAAGCAAGAGTTACAATTGAGGTTTTAAATAAAGGCGAGATACTTGAAAATGATCCTCCACCACCGAGAACTTATCCAACCGCCACCCCATTTGCAACCTCACTTTCATCTCTAAGGTCTTCACCAGAGAAACTCTTTTCAGTGTCAGAAGGGTCAGTAACCAAAGGATACACATTCTTTTATTTCTAATTAAGGGACAATTTAGCATGGCCAATCCACTTACACTGCACATCTTTGGGTTGTGGGGGTGAGACCCATGCAGACACAGGGAGAATGTTCAAACTCCACACGGACGTAACCGGGGGCCAGGATCGAACCCGGGTCCTCGACGCCGTAAGGCAGTATTGCTAACAACTGTGCCACTATGCCTAAAGGATACAGATTCGAGGTGATTAGCAAAAAAAAACAGAAGTGTCATGAGGAAATAACAACACAAATCTTCCGACCTGGTTTCCAACCCTGATCAGACAAATCATGCATTTACCTCCCTCTGGGTTTTCTGGTCCATTTTCCAATGAAGGATCCTGCAGAACTCATTCCAGTGCAAGAATCCTTGGAGTGAGTAGCAGAGACAATCCGTGCAGAAACCACACCCCATCCTCCCCCCACCACAATACATTTTACAGGATTAGCTGTCATATTCGGGTAAGTAAAGAGTTTAAATATCCCTATCCTTCTCAATGTGTTCGGGAGTGAGTGTATGAATGAATAGGTGAATGTGTAGGTGTGTAAGTGGGCAGGGTGGGTGAGGTACATGGGTAAAGGGGTAGTATAGGTAAGGCAAGTGAGTGATGTCATGTGTTTTAATGTTACAAAGGTACTATTCATACATAAGTGACAATGTAAACACATTGTAGGTTCATTAATTTAAACTAGGCACATAAGAACATACATACACGGAGAGAATGCTCAAAGACTTCAGCAGCAGAGCTGTGTGTGCTGTGCTCTGCTCACAGGCCAAAGTGAAACTGAGGATCACATGATACATTTCCATTCTAGTAATTGCATGCTAATACCCTTAAAGGCATATTACAACATCCAACTTTCTTTTTATAGATACTCCCCCCCAACCCCCAGCAAAGAAGCATAACTGTTTACAATACATGTTCGTATTTAATTACCATTACATAAGTGTAAAGAAATGATGAATCTATGAGTTTCTCAACATGGAATTAATCGGCTGGTACACCCAGATTTTGTAAGGTTAACCTTGTGTGAAGTTTTCTTTAATTGTGATGTGGCGATGCCGGCGTTGGACTGGGGTGGGCACAGTAAGAAGCTTTACAGCACCAGGTTAAAGTCCAACAGGTTTGTTTGCAATCACTAGCTTTCGGAGCGCACAGTGAGCTGTGAGATTGTCACTCGTTTATGTTGTTCCTGGTTGCATTTGGGATGTTGTCCTCAATGCAATGTACTGTATGGTAGTTGAGGAGCTGACATGGATCTGACTTGTCTTTGGTTCCACTTCACCATTGCATCTTTGTGAGTAAGGACTTCAGAGGACCGAGCTGCAGTTTTCCTTGAGAAGGTGGTGATGAGCTTTTTTCTTGAACTACTGCAATCAATTTGTTGTGGGGACAGCCACAGTGCTGTTAGAAAGGGAGTTCCAGGATTATGACCCAGTGACAGTGAAGTTATGGCGCTATGGTGTGTGGCTTGATGGGGAACCTGCAGGTTGTGGTATTCCCATGCACCTGCTGCTCTTGTCCTTCTAGGTGGTAGAGGTTGGGAGTTTAGAAGGTGCTGTTGAAAGAATCTTGGTGAGTTGCTTCAGTGCTTATTGTAAACAGTACACACTGCTGCCATTGTTTCGGTGGTGAAGGGAGTGAATGCTTAAGATAATGGATGGGATGTTGGATGCAGCTGCGGGGGGGTTGGAGCTGTAGTCATCCAGGCAAGTGGAGGGTAGGGTATTCCATCACTCTCCGACTTGTGCCTTATAGATGGTGGACAGGCTTTGGGGTGTCTGGAGGTGGGTTACTCGCCACAGAATTCCCAGCCTCTGATCTGCTCTTGTAGCCACAGTGTTTATATGGCTAAATATGAGACTCCACTATTTAACGTAAGTCCTTCATGCCCAGGGAAGAAATAATGTTATTTCTTGTATTGTAATATGCCTTTAAGCGATATCAGCATGATATCACTATAAGGAAAGAGTATAATGTGATCTAGTCTTAGCTTCACTTTTGTTTTCAGCACAGCACACACACATCTCTGATATCTTCAAGATTTATACCGATGGCTAACTTTCCTCATGCTCCAAATCTTAATTATAGAATCACAGAATTTATAGTGCAGAAGGAGGCCATTTGGTCCATCGAGTCTGCACGGGCTCTTGGAAAGAGCACCCTACTTAAGCCCATGCCTCCACCGAATCCCTGTAACCCAGTAACCCCAGTTAACCTTTTGGACATTAAGGGGCAATTCAACGCGAACAGTCCCCCTAACCTGCACAACTTTGGACTGTGGGAGGAAACTGGATCACCTGGAGGAAACCTACACAGACACGGGGAGAAATTGTAAACTGCACTGACAGTCACCCAATGCCTGAATTGAACCCAGGTTCCTGTTGTTGTGAGGCAGCAGTGCTAATCACTGTGCCACCGTGCCGCCCATAATAAATGAACTCACAACGTGTGTACCCAATCCCTTATGAATGATTTGTGCCTTGTGTTTTATACAGTATATAAGAACAAGGATTATATCATTACAATAATACAATGGTTGAAGTAATTCCTGAGCCTCTTCGACAAACAGATGCCTGCAGATGCAATGCCTTATTCTTACACCAACACATCTTTTCACATTGTCTTCTGAGCTAAGATAAAATCCAACAAACAGTACCAAATTTTAAAATCACAATGTTTAGATAACAAAATATATACATGGACAAATGAAGCTAGCGTGGCTGGATAAAGGGTTACATTTGATTCGCTGAAACTTTTATTTAATGGCACGCACTAGCCATCAGGCCAATAACCTCACTCTCACACCCACTCTGTTTACACAGCTTCCAACAGTTCAAAAAGCCAAAGGAGGATCACAAGCTTGACAGCTGAGCCAAGAAAATCTTTGACACAGGGTTATAATCAGCGACGTCTGAAGAGAAACCTTCTCGTCTGCTTTGAAAACATGTTCAAACAAGACCTCTCACTGCTCAGAATGACAGCAGAGCAGGCTTGATGCCATTCTTGTGGGGTAATTAGGATCTGCCGGCAAAATAAAATCTAATGAGTTTGAAGCAGGTTGTGTGCCGGTGGGTTTGAAGCTGGGAGGGTGTGAGCTCGATACAGGGGACAGCCAGCGTAGGGCAGCTGTTTGCAGATCCTCTAGCTCGTGGCTATGAGTTGCAACCGTGCCTGAAAATTGTCACAAATCACACAGTGTGCGCCCGACTGGGTCTGTAATTTAGCCCAGAGTGGAAATTTTGGATTGATCAAATGTAGAAATTTAAAACCATTCACATCCAAATAGGAAGTATGAACTAAAGATTAAAAATCAAGAACCTAGTGCATACGTAATTCCGAACCAAAATAATTAAAAGAGTGGAATGTTGATGAACCTGTGAAAACCCTTAGGGCGCGATTTAGTAGTCGCGTTGAGTTTGAACGAGAGCACGACAAGGCCGTTAAGTTGTGGGACAGGCCATAATAGAGAAGCACGCCGGGGCGCTGATCAGCTAGCGATCTAACTGGCCTGCTCCCATTAGCGAAATCAGGGTCCCGGCGTAGCGAGCGTGGTGTGAACAAATAATCACCAGTTAAGACCAATCTCCATACAATTAACGAGAGCGACCCCTATCTAAGAGCTCCCCATGATCTAACGGCCTCCCCACCAAGTGGTCATGCGTGCGTCGATTAGTACTCCATTTAAAAAATGTGAAGATTGCGGAATGGCTGCTGCGGGGAGCCGAGGAGATGAGTAGGCATCTTTGTTTCAAGGCAATGAGCCTGGGACATTGGGCTTGCTGCCGTGGTGCTCGGGGAATGGGGGGGAGGGGGGGTGAAGCCCCCGGTGTGGGGCAGCCTCGGTCGGAGTGGGATGCCATCGGAGGGGGGTGGAGTGGGGGTCGTGCACGGGCTGGGAGGGGGTGACCCAGCACCCGCGGTCTGTCATGCTAGCCCCTGGATCATGTGTACGCTTTACAGGGGCAACCCCAGCCCTACCTGACTGCCTCACCGGCCACCCATAACTCCCACTGACCATGGAGGCCTCTGGCCACGCAGCTGAAGGCTATTGCTAATAGGGAATTGGCAATCGTACTAAAGTGAGCACTTCAAACTGCCAAGTGGATTCCAGTCAGTAGGCATGCATGGTGGACAGGCAGCAGCGGCCAGGGACTGGAAAGCCCAGAGCCCAGGGAGGCCCTTATCCTCACCCGCTTCACATAGGAAGTGGCCTTGTCCACCATCCCCCCTTCCCCCACCCTAGCAGGGTTGGCCTCGGAGTCACACATTTCTGGCGCTATCTCCTGCGCTTGTAGCCTCTTGGATGTCTCTACTCATCTATGGACCTGCTGAGGTGGCGCTGACATCCCTCTGAATATCATGGCCACACCCTATCGACAGCATCAGCTCCGGGTAAACCTGGTCCAGAGGCTCAGCATCTGACTGGGACCCAACTGAGTCCTGGGATCCAGCAGACCTCTGACTGGGACCCAACTGAGTCCTGGGATCCAGCAGACCTCTGACTGCTGTCTCACCTGAATGTTCCTGCTTCCACCTGATGTGCATCAGCATCTATGTGGTGCTCACCAGAATGTGCTCCAGAACTGACCACGACTGTCGCCCACCGAGGTGTGCATCTCTGTGCTGGTTGAAGGTGGGGATTTCAGCTGTTCCATGAATACGGTGGTCACATGTGAGGCGGACAGGGGTGGGAGACGACGATGGGCCGGCACCGTTGGATGGAGATCCTGCGGGAGAATGGACATGTGGTCAGTGGGAGGGATGGGTCAGTCTGTATGACATTATCAACTCACATGTGACAGGTCATCTAGGTGGGGACCAGTGGATCCTCACCTTTGCGCCGTGCGGCAACTCCTACGTTGGCGAGCGATTTGTCCTCGGCCACCCCTGTGACCTCCAGGGTTCATTCCTCGCAGGGGGTGTGGACTCTGTTGTCCGGCACCCCACCACCCGTCTGGGCCCTCTCCCGTCTGTTGTGGGCCAACCTCTCCTGCAGGGACACAGATTGGACATGGTGAGCCACAGACGTCATTCATCGCGGGGTGGGGGGTGGGGTTGCGGTGGGGGGGATGGGCACATTGGGGGGGGTCATATGGGGGGTTGGGGAGTATGGAGGAGTGGGGAGTATGGGGGATGTGGGAATGGGGTGTATAAGGGGAAGAGGCACATGGGGGGGGGGCTGGCGTGGGTGGCACAGCTGGACATGGGTGGGCTTGGACACAGAATGGTGCAGGGCAGGGGCAGTGCCAGGGACCAGGTGTCAACCTACCCATGCGGCCTGCTGGAGGTCATTGATCTTCTTATGGCACTGGGTGCCTGTCTTCCTGGTGACGGCCCCCGAGCTGACAGTCACTGCCACTTCTTCCCAAGCAGCACTGGCTGCTCTGTGGCTGACCATCCGAGACCCTTCAGGGAACAGGGAACCCTGTCTGATGTTGACTGCATCCAATAGTGTGGTCAGGTTGGCATTCCCGAATCGTGGGGGTGGTCTACCCGGAGGCATGGTTGCAGGCTGTGTAGGGTTTGCTCTGCAGGATCGATTTAAGTGCTGCTTTCCCATGTTAGTGGGGGTCTGGCGAGCGCTGTCCCTGAAAATCAGCCAGAGGGACCACCATTTGCGGCATGAAGCCTGTGGAGCCGCGTTAAGTGGACCAATTAACATTTGATACCGTGTTGGCCTCGCCGGGTCGAGCGTCGGGAAGCTCCCTGCAGTTCCTGCTTGCTACCACACTGAACTTTATCCATTAAATCATGCCCTTTATTTCTCCCCATTCATTACATCATACTCCTGCTGTACGTCGCAACTTCAAAGAGAGAATTTGCTCTTTGCACTGCCTTCTATTTGAAGGTGTTTAAAATCCACTTAGTTGAAGACATAGTATTATTTCTGCACACAGCAGTCGCTGTGAGGTCAACATTCCTCTGGTCAGGTGGGGTGGGGGGGGGGGGGGGGGAAATCAGGAGTAAAATGCTTTTTTTACAGAACTTTTTTAAGCGAATGCTAACAAAATGGCAGGAATGCATGACATTCCGACATGTCTGCTGTCAAAAACGGGCATTCGAGGCCAGAATAAAGCAGAAACTAATCACGATGAACCTGTAGTAGTCAACTTTTTGCATTTCTGAAGCAGCTAATGGAACTACACAATTCCCGAAAAGAAGCGCCTGGGACAGCTACAGCCATATGTTTTAAATGAATGGCAACAATCCTAAGCCATTTTTGCAGGGCAGGAAGCACTGGTAACCTCTGTTATGGTAAAGCCTGAGCCTGCAAAGAAAGCGTTGACTGTAGCAAAAGTAAAGTCTGTCCCACCAATTTATAGAGATCCGGAAGAAGATTCATGATTTTAAACAAGTATGGAGTAAAACATAAATATTACTGCAAAGAGTCAATGTACTGAGTAAAATAATTTCCATGACCATAATCACAGTGCATTAATCGCCATGTATCAATCCCTACTGCTTTTATATTTAAAGGGAACCAACATTTTAGATTATAGTTGAGCAATTGGTGACGGTCGTTCACATCGAAGCTGCTTATATGAAGAGCCAAGCACATAAAAGTAAAGTCGCCATAGTCCCAGATGACCAAAGGCTGCCTTCCCCTTGGAGGGGGAGCGCTGACTGGTGGTCCTTTGACCTGAAGGTCTACATCTCAGGCGAGGAACAAGGTTGAGAAGCCAGGGCCGTCAAGAATAACCTCAGCCAGTACGGGAATTGAACCCACGCTGCTGACTTCAGTCTGCATCACAAACCAGCTGTCCAGCCTACTGAGCTAAACCGTCCAGCTGCCAAGCCCATATTGTGGGACTGGAATCACAGGTAGGCTCGGCCAGGTAAAGAGAGGTAAGCAGGATATGTTCCTCAAATGGAGTGATTGGATTTTTACCTTTTCATTTTAACTGATTAGGTACGTTTCTGATTCTTATCATTGCTGAATTATTATACTTGCCACTCTGAAACTGTTCTCTTCCAGGAACACAGTGAGTCAGCGGGAGATTGTCAGCAGCTAACTGCATGAATTTCCTCAGGTGCTGGGGGCTGTTATAAGAATTTGTTCAGTCAGTCTCAAGAAGATGTTCAGAGGCTTGGAAGGTTTAACATGAAGTGTTTATTGGTAACACGTAACTATATACATCTGCACAAAGTATAGCCCAGACGAGGAGCTAACTCCATGATTACCTCCAAAACAAGTCTCAAGATCAAGTCTGCTCCATGTCCTAACTTGTCTGCTCTGCGTGCAGGTCTCTTTACATCACACGGTGGGCAGTGCTGTTCTCCAGTCCCACATTAACCCTTGCTGTCGAACACCTTTATACTACAGAGGCAAATCTGGTCATCAGGGAGAGGCATATTTGAAAATGTGTAATAGAACACTGTTCCATTTTGGACACCTATATCGGCATCAGTGACCCCAAGTCAGGTCCAACATGGAATGAGAACAAAGAAAGATTTGTCCTTAAAATGAGCCTGAACCTCCTACCTTTGAAAAGCACTACATCCCATTTCTTACAGTAGCTGCCCATAGAATCCACGGAATCCAACCACAGAATCCATGGAATCACTGCAGTGCAGAAGGAGGCCATTCGACCCATTGAGTCTGCACCTACCCTCTGAAAGAGCATCCCATCTAGGCCCACTCCACTGCCCTACGCCCATAGCTTCACCTTACCTGCACATATTTGGACATGAAAGGGCAATTTTTGTTTTAGCACAACCAATCCACCTTACCTGCAGTTCTTTGGTCAATGTGCTTCCTCTCAAAGTTAAATTCCATACAAGAGCTCAGCCCTCCCAACCCAGCACAGCCCCGTGTGTCCTTTAAAAAAAAAATCCCTAAAATTCATTAGTATTTTGGTTGGCAGGCACACCTCCGACTCTCATACGCGCCGGCCGACAATCAAGAAGGCAATTTGCAATCGGCGGGTGGATCGATTGGCCAGGTGGCCTTTCTGTTTTATTTGCAGCCGGAATCCAGGACAGGATAAACTGTCCCAACTAAAATAAAATTCAAAAAGCTGCCTGAGAACAGAGGTCTGTGTTTCTCTGGGATTCCCAGACACCCTGCATAATTTTACCATTGCAATTTATTTTTTACGGGTCAGCAGCGCCCCGGCTGTCTCCCTGAGGGAGCACATCAGAAGCGTCAGCTCCCACCCTCCCAATTCTCAGCGCCCACTCTCTTCCGGCCCTCCTCGGTATCGGGTAGCCTTTCCCAGAACACCTTTGTCATTGCATGCCTGTTAACTGGCCAGTCAGCGTGGAATCGCGTTCTGGGGCCGACTGCAGCTAAATGTGGCTTTTACACCCACTTCCAGGCCAGTCTTGTGCATGTCTAATGGATGAGAAATTCAGGCCTGTAGTTGAATAGGATCTCCCTATCTGTTCCAAATACTCCCTTAGATTCTCTTATGATGCATTTTATGAATGTCTCAAAGTTAGACTGGTTGGACTATTGTTTGTGAGATTATGCTTATTTCATGTGCTGCTGGATTGTTTGTTTCCATTGAAGTTCCCGCCATTGCGTTTGCCCTCACATATTTTCACTTGTGAAGGATGCAAGACGGGCTGCATTTATTGCCCATCCCCAGTTGCCCGCAGGTGGTTCTGGTGGTAGACCTTTTCCTTGAACCCCTTCAGTCCCATCTTGTCATTTGGTATAATTCCAAGATATTCATCCAATGATGAGGAATTTATGGAACTTGTTCTGGCCTGGATTATGGGCGGTGCGGTAGCACAGTGATTAGCACTGTTGCTTCACAGTGCCAGGGTCCCAGGTTCTATTCCCAGCTTGGGTCACTCTGTGCAGAATCTTCACGTTCTCCCTGTGTCTGCGTGGGTTTCCTCCTGGTGCTGCTGTTTCTTCCCACAAGTCCTGAAAGACGTGCTCGTTAAGTGAATTGGACATTTTGAATTCTCCCTCTGTGTACCCAAACAGGCGCCGGAATGTGGCGACTGATGTGTTGGGTACTCTGGATCCGTGGAGACTGCGTTTACCTCAGCAGTAACACATACAGGCTACCAACACTTGAAATAGTACAACACTATTTTATTAAGCTACAAACTGTTGAACATACTTTCACTGTGGGTCGACGCTATGTTAGATTAAACCTATGCCTATCCTAACCAGTCTATGCACTCAGCACATGGTGAAGATCTGTGCTGCAAGTTGTGAGCTCTGTCCTTCTGAGAGGCTGCATCCCGAATGAGTGGGAAAACTAGTGCCCTCTGGCTTTATAGTGAGTGTGCTCCAACTGGTGATTGGCTGCGGTGTTGTATGTGTTGATTGGCTGCGGTGTTGTGTGTGTGGATTGGTCTTGCTGTGTGTCAATCAGTGTGTGTGTCTGCACCATGATATACTGGTGTATATTATGACAGCGACTAGGGAATTTTCACAGTAACTTCATTGCAGTGTTAATGTAAGCCTACTTATGACAATAATAATAAAGATGATTAAATCCAAGATTAAATGGCAAAGAAAAATATTTATTACTGTGTAAATAACTTTACATAGAACTGCAGTTAGTTGTTCCTGCTAGCTCACAGACTCCATCTTAGCAATTGCTTGATGTAGAAAACTAGATTTCCCTGAAATTTGCCCGTAGCTGCTCAGGCACAAACATGAGGAAAAAGGGGCTGATATTGCAGGTCCATCAGAGGCCTTCAAGAATGTCTGAGGGAGCACCCAGACAGGATGGCATGATGGCTTCCGCTTGGCACCCAGTGACAGGAAAAAAGTGTGGACTGGAGGCAGTAGGGCCTTTTAGTTAGGCCTTCATTTTGTTTTGAGCACTTCGTTCTCCTCTGTTTTCTCAATCGCCCATGGGGGTGGCAATGTAGGGTGTAGGCGCACATTGAAAATAGTGCTCTTGCATGGTGTCAGTTTTTCAGCACCTCCAGGACACACTGAAATTTTAAAAGGGAGGGGGAAGAGGATGAGCCAGCAATCACCTTTCCCTCCCCTCATTTGCCAACTCTAATCAACTGTCCATTAATCTCATTGAAGAGCTTGTTAATATGCTGGAGAGGGAGAGAATCAAATTTTCCAAGATAAGAACCATTGAGATATCACTTTAGGAGAATATGCAAATAGTGAACACGTCTCATCATGGAATCAGGATGTAAAACAGCACTTGACCAAATGGCTGAAGTTATTGTTATTGTTAATGGTGGTTGTTGAAACTTGTTTGTTGAGCTTTCATGTAACACCCGAATACACGCTAGTTCCAATCTTAATAACTAGAGCTTACCTATAGATTACTAAACCTTTGTGTGTGATTGATGAGCTTGGGTAAAGAAGGGGGAAATGCAATGAGAATGGGAGGAGCTACATGCCTGAGCAACATGAGAACAAAGCATTCAGTAGCAGAGTGGAAGCCGTTATTTATTGTTGCTGCCGATTTAAAAACTTGGAACTAGGGATAATCATACTCAGGTGTTCACACGTTGGCACAAGTTGCTACTTTTTTGAACAGAGTAGATTAATGAACTCATGAGTGAGCGTTGGCCACTTCAATGGTCGGTGACGCTACTGGCCTTGAAACTCTCCTCCCTGCCACATTTGCCCAGGTAATTGAAAGCCCAGTCATGGCTGCGATCTACCTTTAAGAATTGCGCTCCATGTGGAGTTGGTTTGATCTCCCAGGCAGCGCCGGCTTGCCACCGCCCCCCAATATTCATTGGGCATTGTGCTTGCCTCCGACACAATTAAGGCCTTTGCTTGTCAAAATAGCATTAATAATAATAATCTTTATTAGTGTCACAAGTGGGCTGCAATAATGTTACTGTGAAAATCCCCTAGTCGCCACACTCGGCGCCTGTTCGGGTACACTGGCGGAGAATTCAGAATGTCCAATTCACCTAACAAGCACGTCTTTTGGGACTTGTGGGAGGAAACCGGAGCACCTGGAGGAAACCCACGCAGACACGGGGAGAACGTGCAGACTCCGCACAGACAGTGAACCAAACGGGAATCGAACCCGAGACCCTGGCACCGTGAAGCAACAGTGCTAACCACTGTGCTACCGTGCTGCCCATTAGGTCAGCGATGTGTCGCCTTCCTGACCTCGGATTGAAGATTTATCCTCTGATATCTGGATCTAATTAGGAGAGCCTCTATTCTTCAGCAGCCGAAAGGACATAATCTCCGAGGCCCTACAGGCACTTTCAGGTCTGCTAAAATGTGGTGCACAACAGCAGATAGTTGCCACTTGAGCCACTTCGAGGCAGACTTCTGCAGATGTTGGAAAAAAGGACCCATGTAATGCCCAACTGCAGTAAAGTATTGTTTTTACAGAGTTAATTAAAGACTTGGTGTTACCATGGTGAGGTATTTGGAAGTTATTTGGACACGTAAGTAACCAGAGACACCTGCAATGATGTGATCAGCATTGCTGTGGTGTCACTTCACTGCTAACAGAATATTTACATTACAAATTTTTTGTGATGCAAATATAGTAATGACATTTCAAAGATTTATGCTACTGGCCGTTTAAAAACCTGCTGGATGGCAAATTTCAACTTGTCCAACAGTCTGGATGTTTTCAGACAAGCAATTCCTGCGTTGGATTTGAACTAAAAAAGAAACACACCTACCAATATTTCAGTCGCCTTTTGAACCAGTTAGTTAAAAATGTACTTAACTATATCTGGTACAGTGGTTAGCACTGCTGCCTCACAGCACCAGTGACCCGGGTTCGATTCCGACCGTGTGTGACTGGCTGGAATTCACACTTTCTCCCCGTGTCTGCGTGTGTTTCCTCCGGGTGCTCCAGTTTCCTCCCACAGTCCAAAGATGTGTAGGTTAGGTGGATTGGCCATGATAAATTGCCCCTTGGTGTCCAAAGATGTGTAGGTTAGATTAAGGGGTTATTGGGAAAGGTGGGGAGAATGATCTTGGGTGGAGTGCTTTTTCAGAGGTAGGTATGAATTTGATGGGCCAAATGGCCTCCTTCTGCACTGCAGGATTCTATGATATGACAAGCCATTTGCAGAATACTAAACTACTCGATAATATAACAATGGCGATAAGTGTAAAACAAGCCAGTCAAAGGAAATCGTCAAAAATTAGGACGGACGGGAGGGCTGGAGGTGGGGGGAGGGGGGGCCATACAGCCATCAGAGGTCCAAGCGAAACAGTATCCCAGACTTTGCCAAATGTCTGAATATTGTGAATTCAGTAGTTCTCTCAGCAATATGCTGCACGACTGGTTGATCCGTGGGATCAACAACTTAATTATTCAGAAACGGTTTCTGGCAAAAATCAAGATATCCTTGGACAAGGCGCATGAGTTGGGTCAAGCGACTGAAAGCACTGAGCAGAGCGCTTTCAAATTGCAAAGCATGCAGACCGAGGTGAACCAGTTATGCCGTGAAGCAATGGCCGCTGCAGATTCCCAAAGTGTGGGAGCAGCGGAGATTGAAAAGAGGTAAGGTGACAGGCAGTCACAAAGCTAAGAGGTGGGTTCAATAAACCTCTTTTGTACTTCAAAACTGCTTCGCCGATCACCTCACAATAGAACAAGCACGCGCCTTGGTGTCAAAGTGATTTTTTTGCTACATATGTGGTAAGCGGTATGACTAAAACATTTCCTTACAGCCACCAGGGCTGTACAAGGAAGCAAGAAGGGCTCAAAGAAATCTTTCAAAAAAGTCCATATGCAGGTTGTACACAATATGGCCCCTTTAAGGTGCTGTGTGTGCATAGGTATGCACAGACATTTAAAGGAGCTATGCACTTAAATCGATCACCAGTGCACTCCAAGAAGTATATAGAGGGAATGTTGCTCACAGGCCATGATGCAAGAGGCCAAGTTGGGGAGGGGAGTTACTCGAGGGGAGGTGGGGTGGCAACTGAAGGGGCAGTAATTGAAGCACAGAGTGGCTGAAGGGGAGGAGGGTGGGAGGGGAAGTCTGAAGTGACGAAGGTGACTGAAGAGGTGGTGGTTATCTGAAGGGAGGGAGCACCTCAAGGGGAAGGGTGACTGAGGCAAGGGGCTGACTGAATATGGTGGGAGGTATCTGAAGAGGAGGGGTGACTGAATGGGGTGGGATGACAGATCGGGGAGCGGTTCACTGAAGCAGTGGGGGTGACTGATTGGGAGGTGGTAACTGATTGAGGTGGGGGTGACTGAAGGGGAGGGGCTGACTGAAAGGGAGGGGGTAACTGAAAGGGAGGGGCTGCTGAAGAGGAGGTGGTGACTGTGATGCGACCATCAATTCACTCGAGACAAAGAGTTGAAGTGAACAGTGGCTTTAATCAACTAGAACACTGCCTGCCTGCGACTGCCCTGCACTGAGAGCCGCCTGCAGGGTGACCCCCGGGTGGCAGAGGTCGTTGTGGATGGCCAGGAGTCGGTTATCTTGCGCGCTGGCGCATGTACCACGGGCAGGGCATCTGGGGGCTCATTGAGCTTCCCAGGACAATACACAATATCGTAATTATAGGTGGAGAGCTCGATCCTCCACCTCAAGATTTTATCATTCTTGATCTTGCCCCGCTGTGATTTGTCGAACATGAAGGCTACCAACCGTTGGTCGGTGATGAGGGTAAACCTCCTACCAGCGAGGTAGTGCCTCCAGTGCCGTATAGCTTCCACAATGGCTTGAGCTTCTTTTTTGACTGAGGAGTGTCGAATCGCGGAGGCGTTAAGGGTACGGGAGAAGAAGGCTACGGGCCTGCCTGCCTGGTTAAGGGTAGCGACGAGGGCGGCCTTGGATGTGTCGCTCTTCACCTGGAAGGGGACGGACTCGTCCACAGCGCGCATCGCGGCTTTGGCAATATCTGCCTTGATGCGGCTGAAGGCCAGGCGGGCCTCAGCCGCCAGTGGGAAGATGATAGCTTTGATCTGTGGGCGGGCTTTGTCTGCATAGTTGGGGAACCACTGGGCATAATAGGAAAAGAACCCGAGGCACTCTTTCAGGGCCTTGGGGCAGTGGGGGAAGGGGGGTTGCAGGAGGGGGCGCATCCAGTCGGGGTTGGGCCCATTACTCCATTTTCCACAACATAACCGGGTTGTGCGGAAAACGCATTTCTCCTTGTTATAAGTGATGTTGAGGGCTTGGGCGGTTCGGAGAAACTTCTGAAGGTTGGCGTCGTGGTCCTGCTGGTCGTGGCCGCAGATGGTGAGGTTGTCTAAGTACGGAAATATGGCACTCAGCCCGCACTGGTCCACCATTAGGTCCATCGTTCTTTGGAAGACCGAGACCCCGTTGGTGACGCCGAAGGGGACCCGGAAAGTGGAAGAGGCGGCCGTCTGCCTCAAAAACCGTGTAGTGGCGATCCTCCAGGCAGATTGGGAGCTGGTGGTATGTGGGCTTCAGATCTACTGTGGAGAATACCCGGTAGGGTGCAATTTGATTCACCATGTCTGCTATCCGAGGGAGGGGGTACGCATCGAGGTGCATGTACCGGTTTATGGTTTGGCTGCAGTCTACAACTATCCGGTTCTTCTCCCCGGTCCTGACGACCACCACCTGGGCTCTCCAGGGGCTATTACTGGCCTCGATGATCCCTTCCCTCAAGATTCGCTGGACCTCGGACTTGATAAAAGTCCTGTCCTGGAAACTCTACCGCCTGCTTCTGGTGGCGACGGGTTTACAGTCGGCGGTGAGGTTCGCGACGAGAAGGGGAGGGGTAACCTTAAGGGTCGCAAGGCTACATACGGTGAGAGGGGGTAGGGGCACGCTAAACTTCAGGGTCAGGCTCCTGAGGTTGCACTGGAAGTCCAGTCCCAACAGGAGAAAGGCACAGAGATCGGGGAGTACATATAGTTTAAAATCTGCGTACATGGCGCCCTGTATCGCGAGGTTCGTGACACAGTACCCCCGGATCTGCACTGAATGCGACCAGGAAGTGAGGGAGATTGAGATGCGGGGGAGATGCGGAGGGAGCAGCGCCTTACCGTGTCTGGGTGTATGAAGCTCTCCATGCTCCTGGAGTCAAACAGGCAGGGCGTCTCGTGCCCATTGACCCGGACGGTCATCATGGAGTTCCTGAGGTGCTTTGGGCGTGACTGGTCGAGGGTGACCGTGCCGAATTGCGGGTAGCCGGCGTGGTCGGAGGTGGTGAGGTGGTCCCAAGATGGCTGCCCCCGTTGATTGCACGTGTTGGGCGGCGTTGAAGATGGCGGCCAAGACGGCGACCCCCATGAGTCGCATGTGCTGTGTAGAGTCGAAGATGGCTGCCCCCATGGACAACACAAGGCTGATGACGCATCCGAAGTTGGCGGAGCCGGCAGGCACGCAGCCACGCTGCGGAGTCTGCGGGCCTGTGAGTCTGAGAGTCGGGCCTGTGGTTTGGAGGATTTGGACCTGACCGGCAAGCTTTGGCAAAGTGTCCTTTCTTGCCGCAGTCACTACAGGTCGCGTTCCAAGCCGGGCAATGCTGCCTGGGGTGCTGGTGCTGGCTGCAGAAATAGCAGCGTAGCCTCCCCGGGTTGGGCGGGCTGCCGCGCGGCACAGGCCTGGGGTACTCTCTGGTCGGGTGTCCATGAGGGGGTCGCGTGGTCGGACAGGAAGGCGTTGAGGCTCTGGAACCCTACTTCTAGGGAGGTGGCTAGTTATTCCGTCTCTTCTTGGTCGAGGGCGCCCTTCTCGAGCAGTTGCTGTCTCACGTAGTTGGACCGGACTCCAGCCACATAGGCATCCAAGATGGCAAGTTCCAGGTGTTGTGAGGCCGTGACGGCCTTGTAGTTGCAACTTCATACAAGTACTTTCAGGTTGCGTCGGTACTCCAACGATTCCCCGGGACGTTGGCAGCGAGTGGTGAGGAAATGCCGCGCAAACACTTCGTTCACCGGCCTCACGTATTGGCACTTCAGGATCACGACCCGTCTGCGTTTGTGGTCGCTTCTTCAATTTGCATGGAGATTTGATGGCTCACCCGGTGGTGGAGGAGGCTCAGCTTCTGTTCATCGGTGACGGAGGACGAGGAGCAGACGGCAAGGTAGGCCTCAAAACAGTGGAGCCAGTGCAAAAAAATCCCTTTGGCTTCAGTGGCCTGTGGGTCGAGTTCCAGTCGGTCAGATTTGAGGGCTGCTTCCATCATTAATTAAATTGATGCGACCATCAATTCACGCAAGACGAAGAGTTGAAGAGAAGAGTGGCTTTAATCAGCTAGAAATGTGCCTGCCTGCGATTACCGTGCACTGAGAGCCGCCTGCAGGGCAGCTGCTCTATATACCTCCCCAAAGAGGCGAAGCCAGGGGCGGAGCTCACAAGGGCACCAACATGACACAATGCGGTGTAATACAGTACAATGGTCCATAGGTGGAGCCCACAAGGGCAACAACATAGTACAATGCCATAATACATTCACCACATTCTGATTGTGGAGGGGTAACTGGGGAAGGGATGACCAAAGGGGAGGGGGTGATTGAAGGGGAGGGGGTGATTGAAGGGGAGGGGTTGACTGAAGGGGAGGGGTGACTGAAAGGGCGGGGGTGACTGAAGGGGAAGGGATGACCAAAGGGACGTGGGAACTGAAAGGGAGGGAATGACTGAAGAGGAAGGGGTGACTGAAGGGGAGGGTCTAACTGAAGGGGAGGGTCTGACTGAAGGGGAGGGGATGACCAAAGGGACGTGGGAACTGAAAGGGAGGGAATGACTGAAGAGGAAGGGGTGACTGAAGGGGAGGGTCTAACTGAAGGGGAGGGTCTGACTGAAGGGCATGGTCTGACTGAAGGGCAGGGGGTAACTGAAGGGGAGGAGGTGACTGAAGGGGAGGGGGTGACTGAAGGGGAGGGTATGACTGAAGGGGAGGGGGTGACTGAAGGGGAGGGTATTGTGGTGATGTGCATCACTGTAAATACATAAGGGGTTAATGTAAATACACGTAGACTAGCTAGACACTGGAGAGAGCACCAGAGACATGACATACAGACATTCAACCAATAGGCCAGTAAGATAGAACACGTCCAATGGGCAGTCACGACACACACTGAGGTGACACGAACCCATATAAAAGGACACAGCACACATGCTCAGTCTCTTTCCAGTGGAGACACTTAGTGAGTACAGACAGAGTTGATTTGAAACACATCACACCCACCACGTGGATTGTAGCAGACTGGTTCGTCAGTCTGAGTAGCTATAGCAGGATGAACAGGAGAGTCAAATCCAAGTAGGAGAATCGTTAACAGTTTAATAAATGTGTTAAAGCTATCTCCAAGCCTGAACCTTCCTTTGTCAGAGTGCACATCAAGGAAGCAGCTTATGCTACGTCAAGAACATAACAAAACATGGTACCACGGAGTGAACTGTTTAAATCCATATAGTTACAACTCAGCAAACAGTGACAACCAGAAACAGCGGCCAGGGAAGATGATGTTCGAGATTCCGGTTCCACAGCAGCTCAGGTATCAAGACAATCTCACTGAAAACTGGCATTGGTTCAGGCAGAGATTCGAGATCTACCTGGTAGCGTCCGACTTAGATGGCGTGGCGGATGCAGAGAAAATAAAGCTTCCACTTACCATCGCGGGTCCAAGAGCAGCTGAAATCTTCCAGACCTTCAAAAACAAGAGCAACTTCCAGGCAGTCCTGGACAAATTCCAAGAATTCTGCGAGGAAAATACAAGGGAAAACAGTAAAAGAGGCGCCACTACTGACCACGAGGCGAAGGTAGGCTTTCCATTGCAAAAAACAGCAGTTTTGATTTGCAGCCATCTTGGAAAAGGTGCCGCTCATGCGCAGTTGAGAGAAATGCGCAAAGTAAAGGAACAGGGATCTGCGCATGTACAATCGCTTCCTACGCTCTAAGTCACAAGCGTTGTGACGTCAGAGGCCCCGGACCACGCCCACTTAAAGGGGAAATGTCCCAAAACAAGAAAAAAATATTTTAAAGCCTCAAAACAAGATTCTTTCACCTGGAACGACAGCACAATGCCTGAAATTTGACCAGTAGCTGAAAGTAACCTCCACAGAACCCTGCAACGAGCAGTTAGAACCGCCCAAAGAGATGATACAGTCCTTGAAGACTACGACTCAGACGATGATTTCATCATTGGAGATGGCAACCCCAGTACCAAATCCGAACCGCAACGAGATGTGTTCTACAGTGAAGAATCCGATACAGACGCGGATGTGTTCTTCGGATTTGAGGATCTTCAGCCCAGCATAGATGACATCCCGACTCGTGAGTGCAGGATTATGCTGCGGCCTGACGCCAAGAGACAGAGAGCGTTACAAGCCTCCACAGTGAGCTTGTGAACAGACTCCACGATAGAAGCAATGCAAGACTCCAGAGCACAGTCCTTGCATGAACAAGAAGTGACTCGAGTGACACAAGCCTCCACAGTGGGCACATGGACAGCCTCCATGATAGAAGTAACGCAAGACTCCAGAGCGCAGTCCTTGCATGAACAAGATCATAAGGGTCTAGCAACGTCCTCTGAGCAACCAGCAGCAGGCAATGCAAGTCTGCCACGCTCAAGTGAACAACATAAAGACTATGACAGTCTGCCACGCTCAAGTGAACAACATAAAGACTATGACAGTCTGCCATGCTCAAGTGCACAGCAAGAAGACTCTGACAGTCTACCCAGCTCAAGTGAACAACAAGAAGCTACTGAGGCTCTACCCACTGTGTGTGAGACAAGTGACAACGGCATCCCACTTCCCATACAAGATGTGCAACGTGACAGACCTCAGCTAGTGTGTACAGAGGCACTCAACAATCACAGTGAGACTACTGGTGACTCCGGTGACACCACGTTACGTCAAACCTCATTCGCTTGAGCCTCTCCACAAGCAAATGCATTCCTGAACGTTTTGACTCAGGACGTGGAGCATCAAGAAACCTCAGAAGATGCAAGTGAACCTGCAATGACTCCGGACGGGGAGCAGCAAGAAACCAAAGCTGACACAGGTGAACCACAAAGGGCTCCAGACGAGGAGCATCGACAAGGCAAAACTGACTCGGGTGAAACAGACCAGACTCCAGACGGGGAGAATTGACAAGCCAAAGCTGATTCAAGTAACCCGGACATGACTCCAGATGGGGAACACCGCAAACTCAGTGACGGCACGCTCAAGGAAGCAGAAGATGCCACAAAGCACACTGACACGAGTAACTGTGTGAAGGACTCGTATTATCCACAGAGTGTGGTCATTGAGCGCAACAGACACGCCAACAAAACCAACCAACACAACAACATCCAGAAGCGTACCAAAGGCAACAACGTCGACAACAAGCACAACACAAACAACAATGGGATTATGACTGGTACAACATGGTCTGACTCTGCCCATGAGCGACACTGTTACTGCTCAGCTCAGTACAATGACATACCATGGCAGGATGACACAGATTGCAAACGTCGCTACCACAAGCATCGGAAGAAAAGAAAGACTCCAAATCAGACAACAAAGTGATGTGACCACTTCTTGGTTCCTTACGCACAGGGACACTGATGGCGTTCACAAGGACATGCCACCATCAACATCACCAACTCGCCAAGCAAACAAGAAAGACACTCGACCATAATAATTAATGAATTTTGGACTCATGCATATGATTTGGACTTATTGTTTAATGATCACTGTTATCATAACTTGTACATAGCATCACTTATCTACCTATTTTGTTCAATTTTCTTCAGCACTGTACAGAAAATATGTAACATGATAAAAGGGGGGATGTGGTGATATGCATCACTGTAAATACACAAGGGGTTAATGTAAATACACGTAGACTAAATAGACACCAGAGGGAGCACCAGAGACATGACACACAGACATTCAACCAATAGGCCAGTTAGATAGGACATGATCAATGGGCATTCACGACACACACAGAGGTGACATGACCACAGGAGGGCATTACACCAACCCATATAAAAGGACACAGCACACATGCTCAGTCTCTTTCCAGTGGAGACACTTAGTGAGAACAGAGGGTTGATTTGAAACACATCAAACCCACCACGTGGATTGTAGCAGACTGGTGAGTCAGTCTGAGTAACTGTAGCAGGATTAACAGGAGAGTCGAATCCAAGTAGGAGAATCGTTAACAGTTTAATAAATGTGTTAAAGCTATCTCCAAGTCTGAACCTTCCTTTGTCAGCGTGCACATCAAGGAAGCAACTTATGCTACGTCAAGAGCATAACAAAACAGGTATGACTGAAGGGGAGGGGGTGACTGAAGGGGAGGTGGTGACTGAAGGGGAGGGGGTGACTGAAGGGGAGGGTATGACTGAAGGGGAGGGGGTGACTGAAGGGGCGGTAGTGACTGAATGGGGGGTGGTGACTGAAGGGGAGGTGGTGACTGAAGGGGAGGTGGTGACTGAAGGGGAGGTGGTGACTGAAGGGGAGGGGGTGACTGAAGGGGAGGGTATGACTCAAGGGGAGGGGGTGACTGAAGGGGAGGTGGTGACTGAATGGGAGGTGGTAACTGAAGGGGAGGGGGTGACTGAAGGGGAGGGTATGACTGAAGGGGAGGGGGTGACTGAAGGGGAAGGTGTGACTGAATGGGAGGGGGTGACTGAAGGGGAGGTGGTGACTGAAGGGGAGGGAGTGACTGAAAGGGAGGTGGTGACTGAAGGGGAGGGAGTGACTGAAAGGGAGGTGGTGACTGAAGGGGAGGGGATGACTGAAGGTGAGGAGGTGACTGGAGGGGAGGTTATGACTGAAGGTGAGGAGGTGACTGAAGGGGAGGGGGTGACTGAAGGGGAGGGGTGACTGAAGGGGAGGGGGTGACTGAAGTGGAAGGTGTGAATGAATGGGAGGTGGTGACTGAAGGGGAGGGGGTGACTGAAGGGGAGGGGGTGACTGAAGGGGAGGGTATGACTCAAGGGGAGGGGGTGACTGAAGGGGAGGTGGTGACTGAATGGGAGGTGGTAACTGAAGGGGAGGGGGTGACTGAAGGGGAGGTGGTGACTGAAGGGGAGGGAGTGACTGAAAGGGAGGTGGTGACTGAAGGGGAGGGGATGACTGAAGGTGAGGAGGTGACTGGAGGGGAGGTTATGACTGAAGGTGAGGAGGTAACTGAAGGGGAGGGGGTGACTGAAGGGGAGGGGTGACTGAAGGGGAGGGGGTGACTGAAGTGGAAGGTGTGAATGAATGGGAGGTTATGACTGAAGGGGAGGTGGTGACTGAAGGGGATGAGGTGATTAAACTGCACTTCACAATTACCTCCAATCGTTACTCAGAGTGTCAGTGGCTGACTGAAACTGCCCAAAGTCACCATCAGCTGTTTCCACCATTAAATTTAAAGGACTCCTGTTGCAGCTTGTGCAGCATAGGAGCGGGGAATATTCTATTTATTAAATGGTCAACAGTAATAAAGATCGCAAACTATGTAACATTCCACATATCACCCTAACCACTAAACAACAAGGAAACATTGTTCCACATTGGTACCAATACAAAGCTATATTAGCTCATTTTCACACAAAATAAACAAACACACGGTATCACACAGATTCCTCAACAAAAACGGAGGATATGCCTGAGAATGTGTTATCATGTCCAGAACTTGATGGTAGGAATGATCTGTCCATCGATGTGTTATTTGTTCCACGTGTCAATGCCATTCTGTGTCCAGGAGCTGCAGCTGTACAGACCCTCCCACACAGCCCAATCTCACCGGATCCAAATCCTGGGATCCATATATTCCACTGGTGCTCAACGTGCAGTTTAGTATCCTTGACTTCCAGCGTGTTTAACCCACGGTGATGGCCAGTTATATGCAGCACTCACCACACCAGCAACCACACTAGTAACTAAAGCATCAGCAATCCTTCAAGCAGCTTCAAACATGTGGGTGGGATTCTCTGGCCACACCTGCCTGATGATTGGAACCTCCTGCTCGAGGTCAACGGACCGTCACATGGTCCCCGTCCTGTCCGTGGCGATCTAGCGGCAGGTGCGGCCGAAGAATCCAACCCGTGATGTATTTAATTGACAACCAGGCTACTGCCTTCTATAATGTCCCAGCTCCACTTCTGACTCTGTGGCTCTGTATATATTACAAAGTGAGATAGGGACATAGAGCAGGCCATTCAGCTCTCTAACCTATTCTACCATTCAATTTGCTCATGGCTGAACTAAAATCTTGACCAGATGCAACCATAAAAATGAATAAGCTTTTAAGAAGTTAAGTGCTGATCTGAATTAAATAGACATTGCTTCAAATGGCTTAAGGATCTTGTTATGTAGTAGGCACCTAAATAGGTGGATGTCTAGGATAAAACTGGATGGTATAAGGGTTTGTCTAGACGTTACATTCATATACTACAATCTTAGCACCTGCTCTAAGTTATGGCTCCGTGCTTTGGTTGTGAAACGTTCTTCATGATTAACTTTTCAGTTTATATGAAGATGAGGGAATTTGGATCAAAAATGTTCTAATTGTTTTTCAACTCGTACAAATCACATTTTTGTTGGTATGATCACCATTCTCGCCCAAACTTACAATTTAATCGTATATCACACTATGTGCTCATCCAGCTCCCAACTTTTCAGCAGATGTAGCAGCACATGTGCTGTACATATTCCTCTAACATCATACACAGTCTGTACATCAAAGCATACTGTCATTACCCTGCCAAATTAGCCAGATGTTGTTGCAAACCTCCGATTCCAGTATCCACTCTGTTCTTAAACTGCCCTGAGATTGACAAGAAGATCATTGGTAGTGGGATCGAACAGCTTTAATGACAAAGATTTCAGTTTTGGGTTCAGGGTTGTCAT
This sequence comes from Scyliorhinus canicula, assembly GCF_902713615.1. Lineage (NCBI taxonomy): Eukaryota > Metazoa > Chordata > Chondrichthyes > Carcharhiniformes > Scyliorhinidae > Scyliorhinus > Scyliorhinus canicula. Next base: position 204,004,612 of record NC_052146.1, read on the forward strand.
TTCTCTTATGTGCCGATCTTCAGCAGGCTGCTTGAGAGGAACTAAAATGAATGTGCAATGAGGCTTTCTCAGCTGGCTGCATGCATGTATGAGTGTTGCTCTATTAATAATGTTGGTGAACCACAAGCCTTTCCCTTATATCGATCAAATGACCACACAACCAGTTAGTTAGTTCAAAAGATGGTTTATTTTCATACACAGGAGTTACCTTGACATGCAAACACAATATCTACTACATGTTAAACTACACCTATCAGCTACAATAACCTATACTTAACTTCAGGGTGACCGGCACTGTGCAAATGGATAAAGGCCTTTATCTGGATTTCACTTGGCTGGTTCGAAGAAAGTGGTTCTGTCTCTGCTGGGCTCATCCGTCAGGTAGTGATCGTTGGTCTTGAACTTGGCTGGCTGTTCCTGCTGCAATTGGGTTGGCACAGGCCAGATCCAAAAGAGACAGAACACATGGCTGTGCTTTCTTTTATCCTTCTGGGATTTTATGCTCTTTGGGGCGGTCCTTAACCTTGGACCCAATAGTTCGACAGGGCTCTGATCATTGTCTTCGGTTTTGGCCAATAAAGTGGTGGGTGCCTTGGTAGCTGGGCGGTCATTGACCTTGGCAGTTGGGCTTTCTGAGTAAAGGGAGTGGCGCCGATCAGTCTGTGACTGTATAGGTTGCTTGATTGGAGTTGTGTTGTTCAGGGTAAATGGGCCATTGAAATGCAAACGAGAGGGGGTTTCGATCAAGCTTGGTTACCTGTGTTTCAGATACACATAGGCTCTGTATCTGTCAGGGTCCTGGGTTGGTCATAATTCCCATGGTCCTTTGCAAGTGGCCATCTTAGATGGCTACATGAGCATAAAGTACAATGGTGTCATTCGCCCATCAATCCTCTGCTCGCTGACTTGCACTGGTCCATAATCCACAAGTATCTCAGATTCAAAATGCCTGTTCTCGTTGGCCTTGCCCCTCCCTACCTCTGCAAACTCCTCCAGCCCTACTAGTCCTCTGAGAATTCTACAATCCTTTAACACTGTTGCCTCTTTTGCATCCTCTTCATTCTAGCACTGGTGCCCATTGTCTTCAACAGCCTAAGCTGTGAGATGAGGAATTCTCTCTCTAAAGCTCTCCATCCATCCACTTCTCTGTACTGCTAAAAGATGCGGCTTCAGACCTAACTCCCGGTCACCTGTCCTAATGGCAACTTCCCTAATGTTTTGGGGAGAATTTTCAGGAAAATCCTTGGCTTCTCAAACCTGACTCAGGAGAATGTGCTCCGAACGGTCCAATTTCATCCTAGAGGGGAGGCATGCTAACTGGAGCCGAGCCCCCGATGAGAGTATGGAGGTAGTCACAGGGACTGCTGAGAACCAAGGCAGTCTGTTTAAAAGGATTTCGGCCCTGTTGTAAAAAGTGCAGTAAAGTCAAAAGCAGCCCTCAAACCCTGACATCTCACACCTCTTTAGATCAGTGGTGGTGGCCTAGTGGTACTGTCACTGGTTTAGTAATCCAGAAGCCCAGAATAATGTTCTGGGGACCCAGGTTCAAATCCTGCCACTGCTGATGGTCAAATTTAAATTGAATAAAAAGTCTAAAGAAGACCACAAAATCATTGTTTATTGTTGTGAAACCCAACAGGTTCACTAATGCCCTTTAAGGAAGGAAATCTGCCTTCCTTACCTGGTCTGACCACCAGATTCACAGCAATGTGGTTGATTCTTAACCACCCCTCAAGGGCAATTAGGGATAGCAATAAATGCTAGCTCAGCCTACGACACCCATGTCCCAATAAAAAAACCCTCAAACACTCTCCATCTATGCCTCATTCATGTCAACTGATGCCACATCATGCTCCCACCCACTCTCATGGCCCCTCATACCCTCTATTCCGACTTTTGCAAATCCATAATTCCCATTCATCCCCTTGCACCTTTATAGCCAATGTGCTAACTTCCTGCCAACTCATGACAGCCCTCTACAAACTACCCATTTCCATTACAACCTGCATGCCAATTTACCCAGCATCCACGAATGCAGGAGCCACAGTGAGGTGAAATAAAATGAAGTTCTAAGTGTCTCTTACAGTCTCCACTATATTTAAAAAACATTGATTAATAACATCCTATGAAATACATTTAAGTGCCTTCAAGTGCTTAATCCTTCATTAAAAACAAATATTTCCTTCAAGAATTTAATCTCTTGGAAAAACAAACATTTACCATCCTAGCCCCACATCAAAGACTCCATCTCCATGAGCTGTCAATGAAACTGTAGACTGATACTTCCCCCACTGTAATAATGATAGGTTGTGGAAGCAAACAAGCAGCACTAATTATATAATGATTATAAATCCTTCAGGCTTATGTCAACAGACATTTATTCAAATTGCAAGCACTGTTTTCCTCAACTGCAGGTTGTTTTTTTCATTAAAGGGCAGGGTATTTAAATGACCTGATAGCTTGACAGTTCCAATGATCCTGTCCACTTTCAATGCATATCCATGTCTACTTTTAGTAATACCAAAAGGGTACCTGAATTCTCCAAGAGGGGTACCATACTTCTATAAAAGGGCACATTACCTCTCCAAAAGTTTTTTTTCTCTCCTAAGAACTTTGGTAGGTTATGACCTTTCCCCCAAATGTCTGAAGCCCAGAGGTTGTATTTCATAAACCTGGGGGTGACCAAAATTGTTTCAGTTTGAAGGAACCTGCACTTTTAAATTTGTTGGTTGGACCCGCCCCATCAGCAGCAGCTCCTGCAAGACACAAGACAAGATGCATGATTAGACCGCTGGCTGGGGGCTGCTGGGGATGAGCGTGGGGGTGGGCGGAGCTGAGGGAGTGGTGGTGTTGGGCGAGGGTGGTGTCTGGGTGGTGTTTTGGTGGTGTGGGGGTGAGGATGGGGATGAGGGTGGTGTGGGGTGAGGGTGATGTTGGTGGGGGTTGACACATGTGTCACAGGGAACCGCAACTCAGCAGGGTCTCACTTCCTCACCTGTAGCTGAACTCTACCTCAGTGACCTCCCTTACCTCCAGACCACCGACCATGCCCAGGGCTCTCTACTCTGCCACAGTGAACGGTCGCAGGTCCCGGGGCTACCGACAATTGTACGTGGTCTTCTCCTGGGGGGAGGGAAAAGAAGCAATCATGTTAGACAGCCTGACGCATGCAGCCCAGGGAGTGGGTAGCTGGGGGCCTCAGTGGCCAGGGCACCCAGCCATGGTGACCGGTATGGGTACCAGCACATGGTGCAGGGTGGGGGTTGGCCAGCCCTCGGGGTGGAGGGGGGGTAGATTTACGGGTGTGTGGGACGGGTGTTCGTGCCAGGGGCACAGTGTTGCCTACTCACCTGGGCCGCCCTGAGGAGGTTGTGCAGTTTTTTGTGGTAACATTGCCCATGTCACTGACCTCCTCTGCCACAGACTCGGCGAACGGCGGCAGATGGCAGCCTCCTTTCCGGGCCAGAGTACAGAGTCATCCTCCTCTGCTCCACGGCATCCAGGAGGGTCTCCAAATCGGCATCTGTGAACCTTGGTGCCACTCTCCTCGCTGCCATCTTGTTGGCTGGGACAATGTGTGTGGGGAGTGCAGCTTGTCAGCCTCCCGAATGGCAATCGCGAAACCTGTGAATGTGGCACTGTTTCTCATTGAAATCAATTGTGTTCCACGTGGAGCCAGTGCTCATTCCTTAACGGTAGCAGAATTGGTCCAGGTGTGGCGCCAGTTGTGCTGTCGTGAAAATCCACAAATTCTGCTTCTACGTCAACACTCAGAAACGGAGAATCCTGCCCTTGGAGTAACTGTGGACAGTTTTGGCTCTCCTTACTTGAGAAAGGATATAACAGCGTGAGAGTAGTCATCAGAAAGTTCACTTGACTGATTTCTGAGATGAAGGGGTTACCTCATGAAGAAAGGTTGAAACGACTGGGCCTGCTTCCATTGCAGTTTAGGAGAATTAGAGGTGATCTTATTGAAACAGGTAAGATCCCGAGGGCAGTTGACAGGGGCGATCCTATGAGGATGTGTCCCTTGTTGGTCATGGTTAGAACTAAGGGACACAGTTTATAAATTAGGGCTCTCTCAGTTAAGATGAAAATTAGAAGTTTTTTTTCTCTCAGGTGGTCATTGCTCTGTGGAATTCTCTTCCACAGAGAGCGGTGAAGACTGGATTATTGAATAATTTTAAGGCTGAGTTAGGCAGTCTTGATTCACAGGTGAGGTCAACGGGTCGAGCGATAGACAGGTAAGTGGAGTTGAGGCCACAATCAGATGAGCTGTGATCTTATTAAATGACAGCAGACAAAGGAGGGGCCACCGTCATACTGAACAGAATGGACTACTGCAAAGAAGTGTACCGACAACTCAACAAGTTGTTCATGTACAAGTTTGAACAAGATATCCTCACTGCACAGGACCTTCAATCGACATTATACACCAGATACAATCGACATGAGATAGCTCATTAATATGCTCATGGCTTTGCAGTACCGGTCTTGTCTGGGAGCTTCAAACTTAAATCCACAGACAAACCTTGCATTGGCTTGCTTTGTCCAATTTTCCCTTCATTCTCTGCAAGTGTCCATTTTGTAATCGGGACGTGGCCACCCTAGGTGGCTACACCTTCAAACAACCACGCAACCTCAAACAAAACATTGTTTGCAGAAAACTTACCCAGCCTTCAGAACAGCGACCACAACACCACACAACCCTGCCATGGCAGTCTCTGCAAGACGTGCCAGATCATCGACATGGGTACCACCATTACACGTGAGAACATCACCCACCAGGTACGCGGTACATACTCGTGTGACTTGGCCAACATTGTCTACCTCATATGCTGCAGGAAAAGATATCCCGAAGCGTGGTACATTGGCGAGACCATGCAGACGCTGCAACAACGGATGAATGGGCATCACCCGACAATCGACAGGCAGGAATGTTCCCTTCCAGTCGGGGTCACTTCAGCAGTCATGGGCATTCAGCCTCTGATCTTCGGGTAAGCGTTCTCCAAGGCAGCCTTCACGACGCGCGACAACGCAGAATCGCCAAGCAGAAACGTATAGCCAAGTTCCGCACACATGAGTACGGCCTCAACCGGGACCTTGGATTTATGTTGCATTACATTCACCCCCCCCCCCCCCCCCCCCCCCCCCCACCATCTGGCCTGGGCTTGCGAAATCCTGCCAACTGTCCTGTCTTGAGACAATTCACACCTCTTTGATCTGGGATTACTCTTCTCTCTGGATCTGTAAAGACTTAATTACTTGCAAATGCACGCATTCAAAGCATTGTCTGGCATCTTTGACTTTGTCTATATATATGTTTCTGGAGCCTACCTCTTCATTCACCAGAGGGAAGGAGCAGTGCTCTGAAAGCTAGTGAGTGATTTGAAACAAACCTGTTGGACTTTAACCTGGTGTTGTAAGACTTCTTACTGTCTTATTAAATGACAGAGCAGTCTCGCGGGGCTGAATGGCCTACTCCTGTTCCCCATTTGTGTGTTCATATTGTAAATTCATACCTGATTTTTCTGAGAATCGAATTCGTTAAATGCTCTTAATGATTTACTTGGAACAAAGTCAGCAATTGTGTTCCAATAGTGATCAGCAGAATTTATCCAAAGATTTGTGTAAATTATTTTCAAAAAGAGCATAAAGGGATTTCTACATGTGGTGATGAATAGTTAAACACTGTCACTGAATGTTTCAATGTGCAATGCAGACAGAGGTAGGCCGTGTCAAGTATGCTCTGTCATAAGTTAAGGAATGTCAACCTCCACAAGTCACCACAACATGCATGATTTATTAGGTGTGGACATTAAATCCAAAAGAAATGCCTCAACCGACACATTAAATCTGTGCACTTTTTTTCACAAATATTTAAATTTAGGCCAGTTTGGATCACTTCAAATTGACACGTAACTGGACCTTAAAAACATTAGTGGATACATTGGTATAATTCCTGTACCAGCCTCCCCGAACAGGCACCGGAATGTGGTGACTAGGGGCTTTTCACAGTAACTCCATTGAAGCCTACTTGTGACAATAAGCGATTATTATTCTATTTTAACTGGGCTGGTAAAATGGAGGCCTGGACTAAAGATCTGCAACTTAAATCCCACTAAAGCAACTATTAAATTTAAGTTGATTAATTAAGTAAATCTGGAACATGGTGACCATGGTTATTAGAACATAAGAACATAAGAATTAGGAGCAGGAGTAGGCTATCTGGCCCCTTGGGCCTGCTCCGCCGTTCAGTGAGATCATGGCTGATCTTTTGTGGACTCAGCTCCATTTTCCGGACCGAACACCATAACCTTAAACCCTTCAAAAAACTATCTATCGTTATCTTAAAACATTTAATGAAGGAGCCTCAACTGCTTCACTGGGCAGGGAATTCCATAGATTCACAACCCTTTGGGTGAAGAAGTTCGTCCTAAACTCAGTCCTAAATCTATTTCCCCTTATTTTGAGGCTACGCCCCCTGGTTCTGCTGTCACCCGCCAGTGGAAACAACCTCCCCGCATCTATCCTATCTATTCCCTTCATAATTTTATATGTTTCCATAAGATCCCCCCTCATCCTTCTAAATTCCAACGAGTACAGTCCCAGTCTACACAACCTCTCCTCATAGTCAAACTCCTTCAGCTCTGGGATTAACCTCGTGAATCTCCTCTGCACACCCTCCAGTGCCAGTACGTCCTTTCTCAGGTAAGGAGACCAAAACTGAACACAATACTCCAGGTGTGGCCTCACTAACACCTTATACAATTGCAGCATAACCTCCCTAGTCATAAACTCAATCCCTCTAGCAATGAAGGACAAAATTCCATTTGCCTTCTTAATCACCTGTTGCACCTGTAAACCAACTTTTTGCGACTCATGCACTAGAATACCCAGGTCTCTCTGCACAGCTGCATGTTTTAATATTTTATCGTTTAAATAATAATCCTACTCTTGTTCTGTCCTTTGGTCACCCATTTTCTATCTCCCTCAGTAACTTTCACCTGCGGTGTGACCAACTCGCTAAACGTGCTATCCACAACATCCTCAGCAAAGTGAGTGCATCCGCAGCTCCAGAGCCTTCAAGCGGTCTAACAGGAGCTGCAACTGGACACACTTCTTGCACGTGAAGGAGCCAGGGACAGTGGACGTGTCCCTGAGCTCCCACATCGCACACGAGGGGCATGACACGGGTCTGGGATCTCCTGCCATGTCTTAAACCTTAGGTTAACTTATACAACTACAATTCCAAAAAACGAAAGAAAAAAATAATTAAATAAATTAGACAATGAAAAGAAAAACTACTTACCAGTCACTTACCAGGGTTAAAAAGCACCTCCTCCCCACCCAGCTTCGAATTCCCACCTAGCTTCAAATTCCCAAACTCACTCTTTGCTGTGTCTCACTCTGGCTGTGTCTTCTCTGGCTCACTGGGAGAACTCCTTCATCAGGTGAATGGATCAGTGCTCCGAAAGCTAGTGATTCGAAACAAACCTGCTGGACTTCAACCTGCTGTTGTAAAACATCTTACTGTGCTCACCCCAGTCCAAAGCCGGCATCTCCACATCAAATAAGGGTGTAGTTAAAGGGATCAATAAAGCAGCCCAATCCCATGCGGAGCCCACCGGCACGAAAGGCCTCGATGGTGCCCGTGGACACCTCATGTTCCAGTTCCAGCCGCGGAAGAGGAGCAGAGTCTTGCCGGATGACCCCATCGGTTGCCCGTTGCCTGGACCTATAAATGGCGCGCTTCACCAGGCCCAGGAGCAGGTTCACAAGGAGGTCCTCCGCCTTCCCCGCCCATCTCCGCACCGGGTGCCTGTAGATCAGGAACATGGGGCTGAAGTGCAAACAGAACTCCAGCAAAAGATTGGTTAGAAATCTAAACAGGGAGTGCAGCCTAAAACGTGTAACATAGACATGATCCACAGACTCCACAAGGCCGCAAAAATGGCAGGCTTCTTGGGAGTCCGTGAACCGGTGCAATCGATGATTGTACGGCAGTGTTGCATGCAACACCCTCCACCCAGGTCCCCAAGATTGAAGGGACGACTCCTCCATAAAGGGACATCCAGTGGAGACCTCTGCCGCCGGACGGCAACAAGGCACACCATGGCGTGTCCGGCCGATGGGCGAGGGCAAGGAGGTGAAGGGTGTGCAGCAGCAGCCCATACAGGAAACCCATCCGCACAGTGCGAAAAGGCATGGAGGGCATTTCCGCGAGGCAGCTAGGATTGCGGGGCACCAGCCCCCGAGGGAGATTTCGGGGGCCTGGGGCTAATGTGGAATTCCGTCCGGGTGGGAGTTCGCCCAGATACCACCACACACCTGCGCGTCCTCCAAACCACGAGTGCTATCGTCGCGAGCCAGGCATCCAACGCCGCACATTGTGTAGGTGGATTGGCCACGCTAAATTGCCCCTTAATTGGAATAAATGAATTGGGGTACTCTAAATTTATACTAAGTTGTGGCACAGTGGGTTAGCGCTGCTGCCTCACGGCGCCGAGGTCCCAGGTTCAATCCCGGCCCTGGGTCACTGTCCGTGTGGAGTTTGCACATTCTCCCCGTGTCTGCATGGGTCTCACCCCCAAAATCCAAAGATGTGCAGGATGGGTGGATTGATCACACTAAATTGCTCCTGATTGGAAACAATAAAAAAATTAAAGAAAAAAAAATCGGGGCCTCACGGTAGCATGGTGGTTAGCATCAATGCTTCACAGCTCCAGGGTCCCAGGTTCGATTCCCGGCTGGGTCACTGTCTGTGTGGAGTCTGCACGTCCTCCCTGTGTGTGCGTGGGTTTCCTCCGGGTGCTCCGGTTTCCTCCCACAGTCCAAAGATGTGCGGGTTAGGTGGATTGGCCATGCTAAATTGCCCGTAGTGTAAGGTTAATGGGGGGATTGTTGGGTTACGGGTATACGGGTTGCGTGGGTTTGAGTGGGGTGATCATTGCTCGGCACAACATCGAGGGCCGAAGGGCCTGTTCTGTGCTGTACTGTTCTATGTCTTCTATGTTCTATTATAAACAAAGTCATTGGATCCCATAAGTCTCATAGCATCAGATTCAATACAGCTAATGAAACCTGCTGCTGATTACTACTTAGCCTGCCTCAGCTGATGAATCAATATTTTTCTATGTTGACCATCAATTGAAAGAAGCACTGATGGCAACAGGGGCACAGAATCTATTGAAGGTGGGGGGCTTCATTGTCTATCTCAAGAGTGGCTTGACAGCATCATTGCTGATGGGGTTCTGTGAGAGACTCACAGATGGGCCTGCGGGAGAAGATGAGGAAAGCATTTTTCACAGCATCGGGACCAGGGAGGGAGGGGATGTTACATAGGCAGCAGTTTGTGGGAAATGGAGGTTCATGAAGCAGGAGGTGGGTCACATGGAGAAGATGAGCTCAGAGTCAACATGAGGAGAGGAGATAGCAGAGAATCCTGAGAATAAAGTGAGTTCATTGCTGGGTCAGTGGGGGATCTGTTCGGTGTTGGTCGTTCTGGGTGAGTGTGCTGAACACTCAATTTGGCTCTGTTTCTTTTCTAAGCTCTGGAGTCGCCAGGTGTCGTTAAGACACCGCCACAAGCTTCAAGGTGAAGTTCAAAGCAATAAAACCATACACCAATTAGTAAGTCCAAACAACTGAGTTTATTATAACACAATTATAATAACTACCCATGCACACGCTAAAAGGATTAAACTTATTCCTACCGCTAAATAACTAATACTTATCTCAAAGGAACTGCTGGGTCAGGGAACAAGGCCTCTTGCTCTGCTCTGGTCCGTAGACTTCAGGTTGGTATCAATTAAAAAGGGGTCAGGAGTGCCTATCTCTGGTAGCGGTCATTGGGAGGCACTTACTTGTTGGTAGCTGCTGTCCGAAGGCTGGAGCAGAAGACTGAACCATGTGTGGGACCTTTCTTTTATAGGTCCCATGGGATCCGCGCCCCTTTGGGCGGACTCCTTTACCTGCTTGGAATCGATTGGATCTCTTCCCAATCGATATGTTTGAACCCCCCAATCATGGGGCAGTTCCTCGGTCGCTGGGGCGGTTCTTGGGACTTATTGTTTTGGGCTTCTCTGGCGCCGAAGGGTCTGGCCTTCCATAGAATGTATCGATCTGTGTTTAACTTGTTTCCATTGTATCTGGGGATCGCCCGGTATCGCCTCATTAGTATGTTAACTGGTTTCTTTTCACAGTGCTGTCTGGTTTCTGCAACAGTCAAAACTGGTTTCTGCAGTTGTCCCAATATACAATTGCTTTGCAAGCTGCTTGCTTTACAACATGTCCATTTTCCCTGCATTCCTTGCAATCTTCCATTTTGTGTTGGGCAGTGGCCACCCCAGGTGGCTACACTGGAGAGCTTGGCTTAGTGGGCACGATGAAGGGCAGGAGGTGGCAGAAGGAGCAGATAGTGCCAGTCGGATTTCTGGGTTCGAGATGGGAAAGTTGGAACTCCCTATCTGTGACTTGACATATGCAGATGGTGAATTATGATAAGATTAGGTGTGACTTTGCACTCCCCTGTAAACCAATAGTCTGCTCTTACTGATTGTCAGGACTCAACAGAAGCAGTAAACACTTGAGGAAGCTACCAGCAGCTGTGGGACTAAACCCTGTGCTGGAGTCAATGCCATTAGGACAAGACAGGGGGAGATGAAAATAGGAGAAATGTTTTGAGAAAGAATCAAGGCATTCCCAGCAGCAACTGACATGTTGTGCAGTTAAATAGATTGTTTGCTCTGACTACGTTAACAATGAGACACTTACAATGATTTACCAACTGTTGCTGTCCAAGTTAGACTGATTGCACCTTCAATCGTTCATCTTCTGAACACGAACAGCCAAATTCTTTAAGACCTTTTTCTTTTGTTAATTCTAAACCAACTTAAATAAATACTTGCTTTCTGTTCCAATTCAGGATTTATTAGCTTGAAAAACTACAAGCTTCATTTCTCGTGTGACAATTAACTGACATTTGTGCCACCCAGCTTACAGACATCTTACTTGACTTAAATTGATCAAGATCGTAGATACTCCTGATTAATGGTATGAACCTGACAAATATCTCTGGTCCGGTAAGTTAGTCCACAGACTATTTCCATACAGTGACTCCCACTCTGTATAGGGCACGAACTGGCCGTGGTAACCCAGATGTGCTGTCGAATTTGCGACTTCGCCACCTCACCAGATAACCTCCCAATCTAAAAACAATAATCCAGTTCAGGAATCAAGCAATCATGCTTCATACTGTCCCTTTTTATGTTGCTAATTCGTTCTGTATGACAGTAAGTGATTCTATTTTAAGGCACATTAAATCGTAATAATTTTGATGGATTAGTTGTATTTTGGTTTTAAAAAATACATAGCAGTTGCCATGAACTAATTCATGTTCAACTGAGTATTTTGGGGTTTACAGCATTTTTTTTCCTGGAATCAATCCCAATCGAACAAGTCCTGGAACTGTGGACAATGAAGTGACTTTCAGACTGGTGCTATTAATAACACAGCAAGTGACCCAGCAGCATAACTCCAGGCATATACTTAGTACTTCTTAGTTGCACATTAACCGCATTGAACCCAAGCACCAGGAAACATACGGGGTAAAGTTGCATGATAAAACTAGGCCATTCAGCCCAACTGGTCTGTCCTAGTGTTTATATCCCGTGCAATCCTTGTCCCACCCTACTTCATCTAACCTTAACAGCATAACCTTCCACACCTTTCCCCCGTATTCAGCTCCTCGTTAAGCACCTCTGTTACTCACCTCAACCAGGAAAGAAATTTCCCCTGATTCATTTATTGGAGGTATTCATGACAATCTCATATTAATGCTGACCGGTTTAGGATCCTTCCATACAAGCGGAAACATTTTTGCAAGATCTACATTCTCAAATCTCTTACAACATTGATTAGCACAGCCCTTAGCTTCGCTTCAGACCCTTCAGCTTTTCCTGATGGAGGTAACCTCTCAGTTCTGTCTTCATCCTTGTAGATCTTCTTTGCACCTTCTCCAATGCCTCTGCAACCCTCATTGCAATATGGAGACCAGACTGATGCTCCATAAGTACTCACGTAACCTCTTTGCATTTCTCGGAATGAACCATCATTACTTTGTTTGCTTTTGTGATATGAATGACAGAACAATAAAAGCAAAACATCCACTTATCATACTAAGAAATTAATCTATGTAATGTAATTGGTATAAAATGATATGCTGGCATGCACACAAACCACTGAAAAATGTTGCCATCTCTAACTTTGCCAGTTTTGACAAAAAGTCATTGATTTTAAATATTTTTGCTTGCTATTAACTCAGAGATGGGAAGGGAGCTGGTTTGAGGTTGTGAAAGCCTGTAGAATGATTTGGAACAGAAGACTAGATTTTGGCATCAAGTGAACCAACAAATTTAACAGAAATACATTTTGAATATCTTCCATAAAAGCAAAATACCAAGGATGCTGGAGATATGAAATAAAAATAGAACATGCTGGAAAATTCTGCAGGTCTGGCAGCATCTGTGGAGAGAGAAACAGAGTTAACCGGCATGATTCGGTGGCCTAGCAGCCTGACTTTGTGTCAGTCCATGTCTGCTGAATCTCACGAGAGGCCTTCAGAGAGGATCAACAAAATCTCGCAGTGTGTTGCAATCTGGATCTCGCTCTTGGTGGGTGAGTTCCAGGCACATATAACTAAATTATCGATTCGGCTGATTTAAAAATGCACTCACCCAATTTAACTGGGGCCTGGGATACACCAGCTTCGCCAGCGAAGCCTCAATCGGGCTCTTTTTGGTACTGGTTCACAAAATTGTGAACTAGTTGTGAGGGCACCATAGGGGGTCCGACTGGGGAGATGAGGTCCCTGGCTGGTCAGGCACTGGGCAGATTGGAACTCTGGGACTCCCCTGGCACCTGGACACATTGGCACTGTCAGCCTGGCACCTTGGCAGTGCCTCCCTGGCACTTCCACGGTACCAGGGTGGTGCTGCCAAGCCGACAGGGACACTGCCAGGTTGCTAGGCTGGCAGTGCCAACGTGCCAATGCCATGGGTCAGTGCCCGGAGTCCCTTGCCTATAAAAGGTGCAGTGAAGGGGGGTGGGGAGCGCTAGAGGACCCCGGAAAAGATACGTTGGACGAAATGGGAGGGGGGAGCGGTCCTGAGGCTGCAGTGTGTGGTTGAAAGATCAAGGCTGCCTTTAAAAATGGTGCCCTGATCCACGATTGTCAGTGCAGGAAATGACTTAAAGTGTGGCCTCAACGGGGAGTTTCTTGCTGAGGCCAAAGCAAACAGCAAAGTGTTGTTGAATAGCGGGGTCTTTCTCAGTGCTGCAGCGCCAAGAAACACCCGTTAAATGCACCATTCACCGAACTTTAACTTGAGTCTGCTGAATGCTACTCAATGAATGCGATTTCCCAATCCTACCCAAAGCCAATGGGCCTTTTGCACCAATTCATGTGGCGTATGAGTCCGGAAGATTTAGGGCAACGTTTGAGTCTATTTGATTCTTCTTCAGACCCATTTGAAGTTGAAGAGTTGTATTGGGCTCCATATGTTACCTCTGGCCGGGATGTTCCCCCCAGTAGCTGAACTGGAAAATCCCAGCCCCTGGTTCTCTCTCCACAGAAGCTGCCAGACCGGCTGAAGTTTTGAGCATTTCCTGTTTTTATCCCTGAACATCTTTCAACCTGAATTGATCGTTCTTCTTTGCAAAGTGTATTATAATATGGGGGCTATAATTCTGGGAGTACCACTTTAATTGACTGTGTGTAATAGAGCAGAGTTCCTGTCTGCTTACAGTCAGAGCCATAGATTTGTCCCAAATCATAGGAATTATATTACTTTCATATCTGGGAAGGTCATCTATGCCGAAATGGGTGCAATAGAGGCACTGGTCCGACTGATAGACTGAAGGCTGCAGCTGCACAATGCAGATGACAAGGATATTAAAAACCTGGCACAGTGGTCAGCACTGCTGCCTCACAGCGCCAGGGACCCGGGTTCTACTGCAAATTCCAATTCCCTCCCAACCTCCCGCTCTCTCCACATTATATTGGATGAGCATCACAACCATCCAGCTCTGGTTTCTGTGGCGCCATGGTTTTTAACATAGTAAAATGATTCCTAGTACCCAAGTGACACTTGAACCCATAACCTTCCAACTCAATAGTGGCAACACTCTAGACTGAGTCAGTGATTGAGGATTAAAGCTGCATTCTGATTCCTGAGTATGTATTCCAGCTTGGCACTTCTGTGCAGTATTGAAAAAGAGTTTGCATTTTCAGAGATGTTGGCTGGAATTTTCCGGTGGCAGGATTCTCTAGACCCGCTGGCAGTGCACCCCCACCAACAAGTTTCCCAGCGGTATGGGATGGCTCCAATAGGAATTCCCATTGACAGCGACGGGAGCAGAGAATCCCGCCGCCAGTGAACATTGCGCCGCCTCCTACCGCCGAGAAACACACGGCTTGAGGGGTGGCCAGAGAATCCGACCCGTTATTTTTCATTAAAACCAAGGCCCTCCCTACCTGTTAATGTGTTTGCTAAGGATCCTAAGGTGTTTGATAAGGCACTAAAGAACAGCAGGGAATTCTCCCGGCCAACGATCATTCCTCATCCAACATCGGCCAGATAGATTCATTTATCTCATTGTGGTTTGGGAGTCTTAGCTGTGCACCAATTGTATGTCACATTTGTTGTGTTATGCTTCTTCATGTAGCATAAGCTGCTTCCTTGATGTATGCTCTGACAAAGGAAGGTTCAGACATGGAGATAGGTTTAACACATTTATTGAACAGTTAACAATTCTACTACTTGAGTTCGACTCTCCTGCTAATCTTGCTATAGTAACTCAACCTAACTAACCAGTCTGCTCTAAGCCACGTGTGGGTGTAATGCTTCTGATCTGGTCCTTCTCTCTCAGTGTCGCCTGTGGAAAGAGAAAGAGCATGTGTTCCCTGTTCTTTTATATGGGTTGCCCCCTTGTGGTAGTGTCACCTCTGGGTGTCTTGACTGCCCATTGGTCATGTCTATTCTGTGTGTCATTAGCTGAATGTCTGCATGTCATGATGTCCCTGGTGCTCCCTCTAGTGTTTACTTAGTTGTAGTGTATTTGCATTAACCCCTTGTGTATTTAGAGTGATGCATTACACCACAACATTGGCCCTTAAAAAAACACTGTCCACACTCCAAAAGTCATACATTGGTTCTTGATTGCTTGAAGAGAAGAAGGGGGACATCCAAAAGTAAGTTATTTTAAAAATGTCTTCCTGCTAAACTTAGCAAAATGGTTTTTATTCCTTACTTTCCCCTATTGCTGCCCTCTTACACGTATTTGGAACTTGAGTTCATGGGACTTTGCACAGTTGCTGCTCTGTCTGCTGAATGGAAAGCCACATGCAAGTAGTGAATGAGAACTTCCTGATTACATCAGTTTAAGCATTAAATTGTATCCACAGGAGAGCACTGAGGATTTTAAGGTGATATAGCAAGAGAAAATCGTGGCCAGGTAACATCTTGAAGAGGGAGTGATGAGTCAGCAGTTTAGGCCAATTACCTTTCAACTGAAGGACAAAGCTTTAGTCTTGATGCTTTGAAAGTGAGGCATTTAACTGCTGAGCTAACCTATAAGCAGGATGTTATTGCAGAGGCAGAGTGAGGGTCTCCAGCATTTCAGCATGGATTCTGAATCAATTGCATTACAACAGTTTACAATGGAGGTATTGTGGCACAGTGGGTCGTGTCCCTGCAGCCTCTGAGCCAATCTCTGGATTCGAGTCTTCTCCCAGGACATGACGGCCAAGAAGTTGTGTTCACCAAGCAACCAAACAGGTCGAGTATCAATCTGCAAATCCTCCCAACACTTGCCAATATCAGGCGGTAAGAGCAGGTCAGCCACGTGATGGAAAGAACATCGGAGCCTCTACCATCACTATCCATAGCTCTAGACTACAACATGTGGGTAAATGTGCGTGTTGCCACAGCAACTTGGACTGCCTTAGCGTACTCTAACAGGCCATTACAGGCCACCTAAATTGGACTTCAAAACAGCATAAAATCTGCTCTTTGTGACAAAGCATTGGCATGTTTCTGCTCCACACAACATTCTACAGTTTTAGATGCAAAACTGTTTCTCTGCACTTACCCTCCTTTCACTCCTCCGTACAGCATGGACTGTTCACTGCTATCATTTGACCTTGAACATATTGCACAGAAACAAACCATTTTGCCCAATTAGTCAAGTCGGTCTTTAATGTCTCATACTACACTCCTCCCACCTTACTTCATCCAACTCATCAGTATAACCCCTATTCCTTTTTAACAACATGTCTTTATCTGGTTTCCCTTTAAATGCAGCTACACAATCTGCCTCCGCTGATCCCTGCGATAACAAGTTCCAAATTCTAGTCAGTCCCTGGGTAAAGGTGTTTGCCCTGTGTTGGAACCAACAATTCTACGGACACGTGCTTGTAGGATTAGAATACCGGTTTTAATATACTTACAACAGAGCCAGCCTGTTAGCCGTTGAAGCTTCGGTGAACTGGCCGTCTGACCCTGTGGCACTGATCTTTATACAGCAGCTCCTGGGGGAGGAATCCTGGGCGGAGCCAAGGGAGGAGCCCCATACAACTCTCAAGCATTCCCAGAGATACTCCCCCTGGAGGTCAGATAGTGCAACTGCACTTACAATATAGACACATGTATATACAGGTTATAATCCGGTGTGAATCACATTCACCACACCCTGAATTTCTTTAGTGAATTTATGAGTGACTGTCTTGTATTTATGGCCCCTTTGCTTTCATCCTTTTAAGCTGCCAACATCAGCAGTTTTGCTCCGGTTCCATTGCTTTCATATCATTCAGTTGCTTGGTAAAAAGCCGTGTGGCTCTCCATTTGATTTAGCAATGTCAACAAAACAAATTAAAGTGGGGGGGGGGGAGGCTATACTTTGCCCCTAGCCACAGTCCATGCTTCTCACAATCATCTCCATGTACTGGAGTACAGGATGTTACTTGCTATTAACGGCTCCAGTACATAAAATAAAGAAGAAATACGGTCTAAGCAGTTATTGCAGCAGAAGCCATTTAATGCCAAGTAACTTCCTGAACTCTAAAGTGGATTATGAACATAAATTATGATGATGTTCTTTAAGTATCTAAAAGGGCACTGTCACAATAAAAACGTTGACAGCAAACATGCTGGTGTCTGAAGCAATGAGCGAAGCTATGCGCTTTCTTTTGGTATGTTGATGCCACCTGCAAGTGACGCAACGGTGCATTTTGATATGCATTTTGTAAATAAAACATGTGCAACGCACTCTGTCATGAGGTTGACATTCTTTTTCATATGCTGACAACATCATTGCCGTTTCCCATCTTGCTGTTGCCATATCTTGTCAGGATTTGATGGGAACGCTCTCATGGTAACTATCTCCATGTGAGTTGGTTAGTTGATGCAGAACGATCATTTAGTCTACAGCCTGTGGGGAAGAGAATTCAGATGCACCTACTCTCACTCAGAACATAAATCACAAAAGTTTCGGCTCCTCATCCCACAATTTTTAATCCGTTGAGATGGACGCTCGTGAATTGGTAGTGGCTCCCATTTTAAAAGTCTCATCCTTGTTTTGAAATCCCTCCGTGGCCTCACCCCTCCCTATCTCTGTAGGCTCCTCCAGCCTCACAACCCTCCTTGATAACTTCTTTTCCCCAATTCCCATCTCTTGAGAACTCCCTCTTTTAATTGCTTCACCATTGGTAGCTGTGACTTCAGCTCCCTCGTCCTCGAGGCTCTGGAATGTCTTCCCTTAGCCTCTCCACCCCTTCAAGACCTCCTTAAAATCTACCTGATTGACCAATATTTTTGTCATCTGCCCTAATAGTTATGTGCCTCAGTGTCAATTTTGGGGCTATAAAGCTTTGGTGAAGTGCCTTGGGTGGTTTATTTTATTTTAAAGGTGATATAAAGGCCTGTTGTTGTTGTTCTGGCAATGTTCACTCCCAGCACGAGTCCAGGATCAAGTTATTTCAGTTGATCGTATTGTTTAAAACACGGAATATATTTTCCAATTCATGTACGTCAATGATTGGCGACACTTAATGAACTCCAACTACTTTCCTATGGCAATCCCCAGAAGTGACTGGCAACACATGTAACATAATTTGACATAAATGGGTTGAAGCTTGCCAAAAATGAGAATATCCTTTACATTCATGTGAAGTTTGCTGATCAGAAAGGGATACCCTATCATTATCTTACAATACTGGGCGACACGGTGGCACAGTGCTTAGCCGTGGTGCCTCACAGTGCCAGGGACCTGGGTTTGATTCCGACCTTGTGTGACTGTATGTGTGGAGTTTGCACATTCTCCCATGTTTGCGTGGGTTTCCTCCGGGTGCTCCGGTTTCCACAAAAGTCCAAAGATGTGCAGGTTTGGTGGATTGACCATGCTAAATTGCCCCGTAGTGACCAAGAGATTAGGCGGGGTTACTGAATTACGGGGATGGGGTGGAGGAGTGGGCATAGGTAGGGTGCTCTTTTGGAGAGTCGGTGCAGAGTTGATGGGCCAAATAGCCTCCTTCTGCACTGTAGTGATTCTATGATTCTAATATTCATTAGAAATTTTTTTAAACATTGTTGCCTGTTGGGCCTGTGTTGAAGGAAAGACCGGGATAAATTTGTATTGGAATCTTAATGGAAGGGATATTTTAAATAAATAAGCAAAATGTGTTACATATCAACATGTAAAAGGGATTGAATGGGCCCACACCATTGTGGTCCAGTCACAACCATCACTGACATATTTCCTAGCCTTGCCATCTACTGGAGGGTCACCAAAAGAGGAAAAACTGCATCCATTCAGGAAATATCTCAGAGAAATGCCTTATTGCCTCCCTGAGGTTAGTAAAGCGCGAAAACACTATGATTGCCATAACTCCTCATGATCACAATGAACTAATAACTATCTTCCTACAATTCAAAACCTCCTTTCTGAAAGAAAAAAAAGAAACACTTGCATTTGTATATCACCCATCACATCCTCAGGATATCCAAAAGCACGTCACCACAAATTGCATTTAACAATCTTCTCTTCTTGATGCTAACCTTCTTTGTGTGCTCCTCTGTGAATAATTTGGCAGATCAATTTTCTTGTTACATTTCACAATGCCCAAACTTCAAATGGGTCGCCTCACTATATCCATTTTTTCCAAAGAAAATTAGGCCAATTTTCTTAATTTTTTCTCATAATTGGTATGCAAAATCATCCTCCTGCACAGTCTCAAGACCAATTCTTCTTTTATGTAATTCGTGTTGTCATTATTCACTTTGAATCGTAAATCATTGTCCAGCCCCCGAGCTGCCTTGCTCTCTTATTTCCGGAGCTTCTGAAAATATTAACTATGAACTGAATGATTTCATGTTCCATTCTCTTCAGCGTTGTAGGGCACATCTTGATGGCTCCAAGAATATTGTAAATATTTAATTCTTTGACTCCGTTTATAACACAAGAGTCTTTGACTATGGAATGTGGAAGTTGCTACCACATGGAATAGTTGAGACAAATAACATAGAGGCCCTCAAGGGGAAGCTCAATAAGTGCATGAGGGAAAAAGGAACAGAAGGATATACAGAAAGGGTTGGATGAAGAGGAGTAAGAAGAGGCTCATGCAGGGGTTAACTAGAGGTATAAACCACTAGGGCCGAATAGCCTGTTTCTGTCCTGTAAACCTTACCTAATTCCATGGAAGTACTTTCGAAATGTTGGAACGAGCAAATGCAGCAGTCAATTTACACGTTCCCACAAACAGCAATCATATAAATGGCTAGAGAACCTATTTTGCAACACTTCTCAAATACCTTCTTGAGGACATCAATGACACCTCAGCTTGAATTTCTGGGGAGTGTGAAATAGAACGAGTGGGCGTTCTGCTGGGTTCCTGCCCGCCATGCCCTCTGAGCAACTTTACGCTGTGGCAGGCAAGGCCTCAGAAAGGCTTGCCCTTGCCTCAATTGTGGCCTTAAAATGGCTAATTATTGACTACTTCAGGACCATTTCCCACCCAGCCTCAAATTTTAGGCTGGCAGAAAGATTTCCCGGGTGTAGCGGAGGTCCGAAAATTATCGTGTTTAGCCCTCGGGCAGGAATGGGGTGGGTGTGTGGGCACCTCCATCAGAAGTCCCCTTCTGACTTCTGGAACCTCTCCTCCAGTGGCAGCTGGACCTCCCTTACTCCCCACCCTGGCTTCTCGTCTGACACCCCAACCCTCAACAATTCATGGCCCAAGGCCTTCCTTACCCTCCACACCCTTAGACACCCCAAAACTCAATTTTCCTTGCACTCTATCAGATTCCGTGGAGTTCATAAATACCACTTCTGTCCATTGTGGAACCTGTCACTCTGGGGTCTAAAGAGCTGCCAGCCAATCTGATTCTTCGCCAGCTCCCTAAATCGGGAATTCCTTCTGAGTGAAGGCCTGCTGCCAATCAACGCTCATCCTGGCCCATAACTCCAAAAAGACTGTTCCAGATGGTAACTTTGAGTTAAAGTGCTTCAGGGGGAATCAAATCTAGCCCTTTGCCTAAATATTTGACATGCATGAACTCTCATTCTATATCCCTGAACAATTCCAATCCGGCTATGTCCAATTTCAATGTGGAAGATTAGAGCTAACCTAATTGAGGTTTTGGAGATGATTAAAGGATTTGATTGGACAGATTGAGAGAAACTATTTCCTCTGGTGGGAGTCCACAAAAGGACCGGCCTTCAAGTTATAGTGAGGTCATTCAGGCGTGTCATCAGAAAGCATTGCTTCCAGAAATTGTATTGGAAAACTGGAACGCTTTATCTCAGAAAATATGCATTAATATTTCTGCGAAGGAGAACCCCAAGACATATATGAAAGTAAAGTAAGTGGGTGGAGATCTAAAAATATACAACTGACAGAAAGAAATGTTAGTCGAATATAAGGGAAGAACTGAGCTGGATTTTTATTCATTGAAGGTGACAGGAGAATGACAGCAGTTTCTAAGTGAGTACCAAGCTTATTTACAACATATTTAATATATCTCTGCAATCACAAAATGTCTGCACTCATTTTTACAGCTCAGCTTCTAGTAGCTTCTGTTGTGTCTGTTTACTTAGCTCCCATGCTACATGAGGCTTACCCAATCAAGCATGGTTAATATCAATTGCAAACAGTTTAACAAAGTCAGAACAGACAACTGAACAATGGAACACTACAGCATGTTCAAGGCAATTTCTCTCTACCGGTCATCATTGTGATCTGCCTGTGAGGCTGCTCCTGGGGTGGGTGGAGAGTTAGGTTTACCCAGTAACAGTGAAGGAGTGTGATATCGTTCAAACTCAGGATGGCATGTGGCTTGGAGGGAAACTTGCAGGTGATGGTGTTCCCATGTATCTGCTATCCTTGTCCTTCATAGTAATGGTTGAGAGTTTGGATGGTGCTGTTAAAGGAGCCTTGGTGAATTTTTAGAATGCATCTTGGAGATGTTGCACACTGGTACCTCTGGGTGTTAGCAGTGGAGGGAGTGAATGTTAAAAGTGGTGAAAGGGGTGTTGATCAAATGGGCTGCTTTGTGTTTAATGATGTTGAACTTCTTGTATATTGTTGGAGCTATACTCATCCAGGCAAGTGAAGAGTATTCTCTCACACTCTAGATGTGTATCTTGCAGTGGGACAGGTTTTAGGGAGCCAGGAGGTGAGTTACTCACTGCAGATTCCCCAGTTGCTGAATTGCTCTTGTAGCCACAGTATTTATAAGGCTGGTCCAGTTCAGTTCATGGTCAATGGTAACCCCAAGGATGTTGATGATGGGAAATTCAGTGATAGGCGTTACAGTGCAGAAGGAGGCTATTCGGCCCATCGAGTCTACTGGCCCTTGGAAAGGGCATCCTACTTAAGTCCACACCTCCGCCATATCTCCGTTACCCAATAAGCCCACCTATCCTTTTTTGAACACAAAGGGAAATTTAGCACGGCCAATCCACCTAACCAGCACATCTTTGGACTGTGGGAGGAAATCGGAGCATCCGGAGGAAACCCACGCACACACGGGGAGAACGAGCAGACTCCGCACAGACAGTGACCCAAGGGAATCGAACCTGGGACCCTGGAGCTGTGAAGCAACAGTGCTAACCACTGTGCTACCGTGCAGCGATGGTAATGACTTTCAATACACTTGCGGAATGAATCCAATACAAGTAATTTGCATAACTCTATTCTCAATTTTAATCCGATGAAATAAATCCAATTGAGAATTCAAGAGAAATTCATTTAGACAGAGAGTGTTTAGAATGTGGCACTCACTTCGACGGGGAGTAATTGAGGCAAATGGCCCAGATGCAATCATGGGGACACAGGTTACGCAGATGAGAAAGAAACCTGCAGAAGAGTATGTTGATGGGGTTAGACGAGGATTAATAGGAGAGGGCTCTTGTGGAGCATAAGTAAACATGCACATTTGGTGCCTGTAATAGAACATTTGCAGTCTGCCCTGACGGAGATTTTAGGTGCTGATTATTTGATCTTCAGACAATCTTGAAGACATGTCCCTCGGAAGGGCAATAGGAGTTTTCAGTCACTTTTTAGGTCAGTTGTGGTTCTGTGTATCTGGCACACAACAGGAGATGTATATAACTCACCGCGACACATGCAGGAGCAAAACAAGTCCACTACAAGAACTGCAAAAAACAATAATTCACTTTCAATGTGCCTTGAAGTCTTCCGTCTTTTATTGTTCAAAAGCCACCCGAACCAAGTAATTTATTCCTAGGCTGTCTCCTGTGGGCATCTGAAAGTTGGCGAATGTGACAACCTTCACTATTAGCAATATTACATTGCAGATGGTTGACTGCATCCACAAATATTCATTGGCCAGGCAGTATTTTCAGTCTGAGCTTCCCTATGCACTGTTCCTCACCATATTAGATAGGAAACCCTGTTGCAATATAATTGGAGGAGTCATTGCATTTTTTACCCCTAGTTTCCGAGACCTACTTCTCAAAATGCAACAGCCCTGTCCAAACCTACAGGCTTTTGGGCAGAAAACTTCTCTGTACCATTCTCTTCCTTAACACTTCCAAACCTCAGGCCCATTATTGAATAAAATACTCGCTTGTATTTGGCAGCTGTAAAACGATGTCTAGGTTTGCCATCAATGGATGGCTTCAATGAAGCCGTTTCAAGCAGTTCATCAATCTGTTTTGGAAGGGTCAGAATTTACGAAACAGTATTAAACTGATAAATGGTCCAATAGCACTTTCCACATACTTTTCAGCCTTTCCCCTTCACTCTACTCTCTGTTGAGAAGTCATGAAGAGGGTAAACATTGCTTTAACTAACAAACTCAAACATCCAGGACAGCGCAACCCTCTTTATTGGCACCCTATCCATCAACTTCAACATTCACTCTCTCCACCACCAAGACACAGTGATATCTGCATGTTCCATCGACAAGCTGCAACTCACCAGGGTTCCTTTTGACAACACCTTCCAAACCTATGACCTCTACCCCCTAGAAGGACAAGGGCAGCAGTCAAATGGGAACGCCACCAATTACATGTTCCCCTCCAAATCACTCACGATTCTGATTTGGGAATATATCAGTACTCCTTCACTGTCGCTCGGCCAAAGTCCTGCAACTCCCTTCCCAGCAGCACTCTGGGTGAATCTATGTCATGTGGACAGCAGTGGTTCCAGAAAGCCGTTCACCACATCAAGGGCAATTAGGGATGGGTAATAAATGTTGGCCTAGCAGGCGAGGCCCACATTCCATGAAAGAAGATAAAAACAGTTTGTGTTTGCAATCAACAATCTTCATTCTTCTGCAGGGTGGGAATAATGGGGCAATGCTGCTTTCCGCCCAAGTGGATGCCAACAGAGCACTGAGTCGAGCTAGCGATTTACTGGGAAAGAAATTACAAACACTAGGTAAGCCAGGCTGTGGTGAAAGGGTGGTAGGGTTAACCCTGAAGCTTTAACCTGAATCTCCACAGACGCTGTCCAGTATGTTGACATTCTCTGACTTGGTTTCAGATTTCCAGCGCCCATGACATTTAGCTATTTGTAGATGTTTACCAGTACTTTAGGGATCACGTTCCGTCATTCAATCAGATTTTCCATGAAAACAGCACAGTGGCGGTTTTGACCATCGGTGACTATAGATAGATACAGAATCGAAGTAAATGGATATCACCACAAATTCTCCATGGTTACCCTGCATTTGCCATTTCAAGTAATAACAATTCTAAAAATACTTTTACAAAAATGTGTCGCAGGTATGCTTTACAGCAGTTTGGCAAGTCAGTAAGAACGATTTGCCTAAAAAAACAATTTATCTGCTTTGGTTACACAAAGTTCTAATTAATAACAGCTTTGTTTTTTTCCATTTATTTGCACAATGTTCAAATTAATTATAGTCTTTTTCCTTGTTTTACACAATGTTCTAATTAATTATACCCCTGCTAAAAGAAATTAGATTGCATTCCTGAAAGGCTTTTTTAGTATAATTATTTGTGGCAGAGCCAGATCTTATAGCGATGGCAAGCTTTTATCTGAGATTCATGTCAACGTATATTATTGACGGATGGAAATATCTGGTTGTGGGCAAGACCTGGTTCAGAGGTTTGGGGGTCAAGGTTCCAGGATCAGGATTGGTGGTCGGAGTTCAGGACTGGACCACGTATCTGGGTCAAGGCCAGGGTTCCAATGATTGGGGCCAGGTTTGGGGATCTTGAGGACACCAGAGTGCAGGAATCATGGGAGGTGGTCAGAAGGGAAGGATTGAAGATCAAGGGTTGGGATCAGAGGCCAGAGGGTATAATGTTTTGGGTTTTGAGAGAGGAGGCTGGCGGGGGGGGGGGGGGGGGGGGGGGGGGGGGGGGGGCGGGGGGGGGGGGGAGTGGTGTCAGGAGAGGAGATCAAATGTTGGCACATGGCCCAAGGGAGCCCAATAGGACAGACTGCCTGAGGGAGGCGGTGGCGTAGTGATATTGTCACTGGATTAGTAAACTAGAAACCCAGGGTAATGCTCTGGGGACCCAGATTTGAGTCCTGCCACGGCAGATAGTGCAATTTGAATTCAGTAAAAATCTGGAATTAATTCTAATGACCATGAAACCATTTAGGGAAGGAAATCTGCTGTCCGTACCTAGTCTGGCCTGCATGTTACTCCAGACTCACAGTAGTGTAGTAGTCTCTTAATTGCCCCCTCAAGGCCAATTAGGGATGAGCAATAGATGCTGGCCAGTCCAGCAACATCCCAAAAAATGAATTTTTAAAAAGTGGGATCTATATTCAGGTAACTACATTTCTTAAATTCATCATATAGGCCACA
Source organism: Scyliorhinus canicula (assembly GCF_902713615.1). Taxonomy (NCBI): domain Eukaryota; kingdom Metazoa; phylum Chordata; class Chondrichthyes; order Carcharhiniformes; family Scyliorhinidae; genus Scyliorhinus; species Scyliorhinus canicula. The sequence continues at coordinate 204,029,979 of NC_052146.1, forward strand.
GGTGTTGTCTGTGCAGCTGGGATTAGTGAATCAAATTTCAGTAGGAGGCTCTAGGAGGCACTGGGCCCTTTGTTTGCATATGCCAAAGTCCTGCCTGTTTTAGGCGTGTGTTAAGGATGCCTAATTATCCTTTATCCATATGATGTATGATTACAAATGGAGATGTGCTGCCTTTTCTGCCCATCATGTTGGGGAATAATTACTCAACCAACCTACGCTTACAACATCCTAAACAAAACATCCACGGTTAGGTGTGATTCTATGATTGGGCAGCACATACTGAGAATTTCTGAGTGTGCTGACAACCAATTTAAGGTGATCAGTCAAGCTCATTTACGCGGGCACCCATTTTCTGCAAATAAAAGGAATATGTTTAAACCTTTTATTGAGTTATCTGGGAGCTTGGGGAGCCTGGAGTCTCCTGTTGCTTTCTCCATGGCAACAGTTTGGCCAATCAGAGCTGACTTTTAAACCAATCTTTCCCTTTGCGGTATAAATTGTTGTGATCGTATGAAATTTGGCATTCTTGCATTTGTCCTGATGAGTGCAAGAAGAAAATGTTCAGCAACATGTTTCTTTTCAGCAAGATTTGATTAACTATTTATTTTGATAGGTGTTGAATTATTATATCTGTTAGGTGTAGAAAAATAAGGAATCTGGAAACCTGGCAGTGCCAGGCTGGCACCCAGGTGGCACTGTCAAGGTGCCAGGCTCGTACTGTCAGTGTGCTCAGGTGGTGCTGCCAGAGTACCCAAGTGGCACCAACAGTGCCAGGGCACCACCGTGCCCAAAAGGCATGCAGGTGAGGGCCTCCTATCCCCTAGGAGGCCCCCACAAGTGCTGTTCCACCTGATCCCTGTTCGTGTGGATCAGTGCTGAACGGTGCTTGCCCGAGGTCTCCGAGGCAAAGGGGATGAATCCCAATGCCTCAGGCAACTCGGGAATCCTCACATCAGAGTGAGGCCACCTGACTTGCTGCAATGTGCAGATTTGCCAAAAGGTGATCCTGCCCACAATGGGCAGGATTTACATGACAATGTCTCATGAGATTGCATTGGATCTCGTGAGACGTGGTGAGCCGGGTAGATCCGGGAAGGGGGGTCTCCCGGTTTTCATCGCCCATGCTGCACAGCAGTGAGCTGCGTTTCTGGCGCGGCGTGGCCATTGGATCACAGTCGGAGGAGTTGGGGATTGTCGGTTCACCCCAAGTACGTTGCTCAAGCCTCTCACTTCTCAAAACCATGAATTTTCATTTGCAGCGAGTATTTACACATTCGGACCTCTGCACGATACTGGAGGCATTCCTCCTTCCAGATATCTCTTCTCAGATATCATTATTACATTAGCACCATGTATGCTTCTGATAGTTAAGCGTTTATACTTAATACACAGGAGAACATAGTTTCCCTCTGTGAAAGTGTATTTCTTATTGCAAAGCTGTGACACCACAGGCTTTAGATTGTACACCACAGGCTGTAACAAAGTTAACTGGTCATTAATTTATATCACTGGCTTTAGTGAGCTCAACATACAATGCAGGATGGCACAAAGTGAGAATGAAGGGGCCATTAGTATGATGGCAATGTTACCAAACAAGTAATCCAGGTGTCTGGACTAATGCTCCTCAGTCATGAGTTGAAAACCTAATGAGGCAATTGAGGAAATTTAAATTCAGCTCATTTCAGAATCTGGGCTAAAATGCTACTCTCATTAAAAATGATTGGGGAACTCCTGGATTGTTGTAAAATCCAGTCATGTTTACTGATGTCCTTTAGGGGAGGAAATCTGCCATCCTTGCCCTATAACTACCCGCTGAAATGACCTAGATCAGCGATGGAGAAGCCAGGCTAGTGATTGGACTGCATGAGTGGTCCTCCTTCACTCAGTGGGCTGCCAGATTAAAATCAAGTTTGTTCATTAACTATGATCCTTGAATAGGATTGACTATGATTAATATGTTGGGTGCCATTGTTTGCGGCAGCACGGTGGCACACTGGTTAGCACCGTTGTCTCTCAGTGCCAGGGGCCCGGGTTCAATTCCGGTCTTGAGTGACTATTTGTGTGGAGTTCGCATGTTCTCCCCGTGTTTGCGTGGGTTTCCTCCGGGTGCTCCGGTTTCCTCCCACAGTCCAAAGATGTGCAGGATAGGTGGATTGGCCATCCTAAATTGCCCCTTAGTGTCATAATATGCACTCATACACATCATGAGGTAAAGACAGGCAGTGATAGACACCCAGGTTAGCCAATCAACACACAGGACAGAACACAACCAATCACTAGACAGACCACTAGAGGAGGCTTCCCACTATAAAACACATGAGGCATCAGCACTCTGCCTCTTTCTACTGGTGACAACTGTAGTGACAGTCAAGGTGTGTATATTCGTTAGCACCTTCCACGCATGGCTCAGGGCTAGCCTGGTCTAGTTAGTTAGAGTTAGTATACTGAGAGTAGTAGAGTGACAACCCGCAGCAAGCTGTGTGCCTTGTTCCGGAAGTTCAATAAATCCTATTTATTGCTTTACAGTCTTACTGCATCCACGCAGTGTTACCCCAGGGTGACTAACGCAACACAGTGGGGGGGTCCAAAGATGT